>NW_027507788.1:161539691-161640916 GCF_037356315.1 Lithobates pipiens
ACAAATTTAGGGTTGTGGTAGGGTTAGTGCTGGGGTTAGAGTCAGTGTTAGTGTTAGGTATAGAGTTAGGGTTAGCAACAATAATGGAATCATTTAATCGGATATTCCAATCATGTGTGGGCTGCATCAGACTTTTTCTTTCGAAAATTCTGACGGACCTAGAAATAGAACATGTTTTAATTCTGTCTGACGGAATCAATTTCTATTGGGAAAACCATTCGTCTGTATGCTGTTCCGACGGACCAAAAACGAAGCAAGGGCAGCTTTTGGCTACTGGCTATTGAACTTCCTTTTTCGAATCCCGGCATACGTGTTGTACGTCACAGCATTCTAAATGATCAGACTTTAGTGTGATTGTGTGTAGGCAAGTCTGTTTCAGCGGAACTCCATTGAAAAAACGAGTTTATTCTGATGGAAAAAACGGTCCTGTGTACGTGACATTAGTGTTAGCATTAGAGATAGAGTTAGGGTTAATGTTAGTGTTGGTATTAGAGTTAGGGTTAGAGTTGGGATTAGAGTTTGGGTTAGTGTAAGCATTAGGAATAGTGTTAGCATTAGGGTTATGGTTAGTCCTAGGGAGTAAGTTAGGATTAGTGATGACATTAGAGATAGAGGTTGGGTTTCTCAATATACTGTATAACATCATGTTGTTAGGTCATAAGGCGCCTTTGGACACAAACCCTCAGGAGCCATTTAAAGTCCACTGTACCATTAAAAACCACCAAAAACTTTTTCATATTCACCTTCCCTACAAACTCCAATGCATTTCACTGAATGGCAACTCAGTTCTTTAATGCATTTATCACAAGTAATACAATGTAAGTAAATGAAGCAGACTGACAAAATCATGGAAGCACTCAGAATGTTGGTGGTGGTTTTGCAGGTGGTAGAGATGGCATTCAAGGACAAGACCGGTGAGAAAGTCCAGCAGACGGTCATGTTGAACAATAAAGAGAAGGTGGCGGCGTTTTATGTGAGCACCAACAATGTGTCATCCACCGTCCTCTATGACTACGATCATGTGAGTAATACATGTCCATGACTGCATAGAACTCGCTCAGTTCTACACTTAGATAGTGGCTTAATGTCCATCTGTAGCCAACATTTTGTTTTCGTTTTGGGGATTTTTAGAGTGGGGATGAGTTAGAAATACTGCAAGGTTTTTATTTCCGTTCATGATCCCCATTAGGGAGATTTTCACTTATTTTATTTCCAGACAGGTTTAGTAAAGTGCGGAAGGGTGAACTTCTGACAATGATTTAATTTTTCTCTGTGCCTTCTGGTGTAGACTACCGTTTGCTATTTCTAGTATAAGTGCTGCAGGGACAGGAAAATTACTGATTTCAAAATTATTTATAAAATATTTTTTTTCTCACTGAGTTACCTATGAGTAATTTTATAAAAAAAAAATCTGATCTACTTTTTTATTTACAGAATGTTTTTTGCTTTTTTTGTTGTGGGGGGTGTTTTGGGTTCTTTCATTTATTTTATTAATGTATATTTGTGGGTTTTGTTCCCTCTCTTGTGTATTTGATCTTTATTACTGTACTACCACTTTATTTTTATTTTACTTTTTTTTTTTTAAATAAATAATGTGGGCTTTTCTTATCTGGAGGTCCAGAATAGATGAAAGAAGATTTTGTAACCCTTTACAAACTGCAAAAATAGCTGTGAAAAATCTTGATGATTCACTAGATACAGCTTCAATTAGCGAGGACAATTAACTAGGACAAACCCTACATGTAAATTAATGGTAATGGTTAAATTCAATGCTATTTAGCAAAAATCCACCCTGACTTCTACAAATGTTAAAACGACTGTAGGCTTCCGTGTTTGACTCATACATTTTCCCTCCCACACCTCAGAGAATTGATTTCTATCTTCTAGCATACAGAATAGTAGCATACAGCATACAAAAAAGTGAAAAGGGTATTTAAAAAAAAGCACCCTCATTTTGCCTTCCCCAATAACCCATGCATATCGCTGAAATGGCAAAATTTAAAGTCTCTCAATTTTTGGCAAATGGATGGTTCTACTTACTCCTAGCCACAGAGTAATGAGGAATGGGGTCCACACTACTATTTTTTAGGGGGAACATAATAAATAGAACCAAAGTGTAGTGTTATAGCGTTCTTAAAGTGAGAAAAAAAATTTTTCATCTATATGACAGCAGCAATTATTTCCCAGTGACATATTCAAGGAAAACCGTGTATACAAAAAATGATTGTGCTAATAATACACAATAAAGCGCAGTGCATAAATAAATAACATTAAAAACTAAAAACAATTAATGTGCAAAAAAGTCCTTATGATGGATAAATTCATATATCAAGTCCATGTGAATAAGAAAATTCCATTAAAAGAATCCACCACCAAGTAATCGTGCAGAATTTCAAACAAAACGGCGCTTCACACCCAGTGAGCAGGGATGCTTACCAGATGTAGTGGACCACCTATTGCTAGGATGGTCATCAGGCAGAATATCCCTTTGCGGGGTGTACAACAAGAACTCCTGTGAGATACCTCCAGTATGGAACTAGACCCTCTCCGTGAACACATTCAAACAGACCACAGCAGGAACAATGTAGCCAAATAAAGATCATAAGGAGAGAAGGGAATTCCAATAGTATGATACCTTTTGGACAATTTATTGAAAAATAGCAAAGTCAAAAGGCTACTTACAAGGTTACAAAAGTCAATCTCGCATATAAAAAACAGATTTGCCTTCAAATTTTCAGATACGAACACCTGCACTTCCGGGTCATATGGCTCTTGATGGTGTCAGCGCGTAGCTCCGCCCAACATGTTTTGTCACACGTGACGTCTTCCTGGGGCATGGGCAACACACTGAGCCATCACGTTAAATAGCGTAACGAAGCCTCGTTTTCACAAAGCGGCCATGATGGATACAAGTCTCCTTCCAATTCATATCATCAACAACTATATTGTAATTGGAGATAACAGTGTTGATGTCCAGTTGAATGACCAATCGTAGACAGTGGGATTGTACTAATAAACATATTAGTCATACTGTATCATCAACATAAAGTATATGTTCTAAATGAAATCGTATTAAATCAACATTTAATAAAATCATGTGAATTTTTAGTTTTTGACCACTAGAGGTCCCCTCGTAGTATTATTATCCAATACAAATTATTTTTATTATTTTATTAAATTTTAAAACAATTTCATTTAGAACTTATTATTATGTTGATGATACAATATGACTAATATGTTTATTAGTGCATTCCCGCTGTCTACGATTGGTCATTCAATTAGACATCAACAATGTTTCCCAGCAAATCGGTAACGATGAAAGAAATTCCATATGAAAATTCTTCTACGACAAAGGCTTCTTTTGTCGTTTAGCGTTTCTGATCGTAAGCTGTATTTTTTTCTGATTTTTCTTGTACAAAAAGGTACACATTAAACGACAATCGTTCGTTCTGTACCTGTACGAGAAAAATGTTGGAGTTTGTCCCTTTGGGAATTTTCGTATGAAAATTCGGAATAGGCTGTCGAAAGTTGTGTACACGAAAATTCTTTGGATGAAAATGTTCGCCTGATTTTCTTATAGTGTGTAAGAGTCTTTATGCCCCTTACACACGATCTGAAAATCGGACGACAGAGCGTCCGTTTTTCTTTTTTTGCTTGCTAGTCGTATATCGAACCTGAAGAGTTTACTAAAGTTACGAAAATTATCGTATGACAGAATAAACAAATCGAAAGTGATGTCATGTGTTGTAGTGTATTTGTATTGTATTTTCGGACAACAACTGTACTGATTATATGAAAATCGTACGATCTGGTAAAAATTTTAATATCAGATGAACTGTCATGATCGGCTCCCGAAAGCTGTTTACTAACGATACGATTATCGTATGATCACGTCAAAAGCAGTATTTTATTGTACGATTTTTGGATTGTGTGTGTGAGCCATTAGGGGGGGACACAGGAACAGGAACAACTGGGCATAGAGACAAATTACACTGCAACAGCATTATGCTGTTATTCATGCTTTAAGTGGAGCTTTTTTTAGGGTTACAAAATCCTCCAATCATCCCCAACCATACTTTGATAACAGATCAGGTGGGGATCATCCTTTTATGTCCAGCCTTAAGCCTCATACACACGATCAGATTTGTATGCTCTACCGGACAATTGTCGGATTTTCTGTGGACAAATGTTGGATGGCAGGCTTATACATTTTTGTGGACAAATGTCTGCTGTCGGCTTTTTCGAGCGTGTGTACACAGGTCCGTCAGACAAAAGTCCAAAGTACAAACATGGAGGGTCGGAAGCAAGGACAAGCCGGAAGCTGTCGGTCTTGTAAACTAGCATTTGTAATGGAGAGTTCGTAATGGAGATTTGTGATGCGGCAAATTCTGAAATCTCGAAATGCAGAGCACATTCTCTTCTTCTTTAGGGCCGGTTCACACTGCGAGCCGCGGCGAGGCGTCTCCGACTTCCTCGCCGCGACTTGCAGGGGGGGTCAGGGGCGACTTGCAGAGGACTTCTGCATAGAAGTCAATGCAAGTCGCCCCCGAAGTCGCCCCGAAGTAGTACAGGAACCTTTTTTCTGAGTCGGAGCGACTCGAGTCGCTCCTCTCAGAACGGTTCCATTGTACTCAATGGGGACGACTTGCGGGAGCGAGGCGAGGCGAGCCGTGTCGCCTCGCCTCGCGCCGCAGTGTGAACCGGCCCTTAATGGGATAATAATGAAGCTGCTTTGCTGATGATACTGATGGAGTTCTGCCAAAAGTATTTTCAAAGGCTTTATTTTTCTAGTGATATCAAGAATAATATTATTGTGCTTGTTTTGTTTAGTTTTTTGGGCAAAGTTACCACAACACTATTATCTTGTAGTTTTTAATCTCAAAGATACAACTATGTTGGTGTCCCTTATTAATTTTACATTGTATTTTTGAAAATGTACTGGCCTACTCCCAAACTGACATTTGAAGTAAAACACATAGCCAAGTATTATTCTCCACAATTTTTTTATTATGCATTAAAAAAGAAACAAATAAAATTAGACATGGTATCTGCCAATAGAACTTAACCAAAAAGTGCATTCTATGCATCCAAAAATATAGAAAATATACCAAATCAAATCATTATTCAACCAAAAAATAAAATAAAAGCCTCATGCATGTGTCCTGCTTCTTAATATAGGGGGTCAACAATGCCAAGAGTTGGTGAAAGCAGGGGTCCGTCATCCAGAGATAATTCCGAAAATCATCCGCATTATTCTCCTGGAGCTCCTGCAGCAAAGGCATATGACATAATTGGTCGCGATTAATTAAACAACCAAAGTTTGGTCCAATAAATCCTCCTCCTCCTGTTCCTAGACTGGGCTTGAGTCAAAGCCATAACTCCAAGGCCAATAATAAATAACATGTTATCTCCTCCAATTCTGCAACATGTCTGGTTGAAGGGCCGTTCAGAAACTAACTGAAAAGTGCGAAATGAAAGGTGCGAATCAACACTCACCAAACTTCTACTAACACGAAATTAGCAGAAGGAGCACAAAGGGTGGTGCCTGACAATTTAACTTCATCTTTATCGGCTCATAGTACCTCTAGTACATTACTACATTCGTGTTTGTTGGCCAACAATTGTGTACCGCTTGTATGCAAGACAAAATCCAGGCACACACCCTTCCGATAAAAGTCAGACGCTTTGTCTGTGGAAAATCCAATTATGTGTACGAGGCTTTGGTCCTGCTTGTGCCCCTCCCTAGATGCACCCTGATAATACCAACTGAGATCAGGACTATGCAAGGTTCAACAATAGCAAAAACTTTACTAAATTATCGAAAGAAAGGGAAGAACTTTTATCTAATTTATCTGCAACATTTTCCAATAAGATCCTCTGTCTCATCCTAGGGTTTCGTCGGCTTCAGGCGCAGCAGTGGAAAGAGTTGTTACATCGTAAAGATGGGAAACCTCGATGTGCCAACAATGCCAGATATTCTGAAGAGCATCAGACAATTCCAGAATGCGGTAGGGACCATTATTTATGCAAATACACATAAGCTGAGGTTTCTTATACAGTCAGTGTGAGTGCCGGTGCTGGCTGCTGAGAATAAATACCACTGAGCAGATCTGACACAATTATAACTCAGCATTTTACCAGAATGTTTCATGTGCAGCAGCTGTGATAGTCTCATGCTTCATGCATCAGGTTAGGGTAGTGGAGTTGTTGACAATGTTCTTCATGTGTTAGGGGGGAACACCCTAAGATACAGAGCCAGGAACTCTGGTGGTAAGAGCTCTTTAACCCTTACAAACCACTTTGACCTACAGGTAAGCCTAGATTAAGGCTTACCTGTAGGTCCAAGCAATATCTCCTAAACCTATATGGTTTAGGAGATATTTGCCCAAAAACGGGCACCGCTGTCTACGGCGCATGCGCCGTAGACAGCGGCGCGCAGGCGCACTGAGCGCGGCATTCTCAGCGACGGAGCTGACGTGCGTGTCGGCTCCCGTGCGCATGCGCGGGAGTGACGTCATCGCGGCTTCGCCGAATGACAGCGGCGGAGCTGCGAGACCCCACCAACAAGATGGATGCGGCGGACTACAGGGGACAGCGGCGACTTCGCTGGCTCCTGTGTCAGGTAAGTGGCACATAATGGGCTACTATGCGATGCATAGTAGTCCATTATGCTTTGCCTTTGCAGGGAATGAAAGAGGAAGTAAACTCATCAGGGTTTACTTCCTCTTTAAGGCCTCATGTACAATCCTGCTGTTAAAGTTTAGGAGCAGCTGGGTGTTTTTTTTTCAGCTGCCCCTGAACTCTCCTCAATGTTATCTTATCAGTACATGTACACAGGGTCGTTTATAGTTGTTTCTAGGCAGTTTTTTAAAAAGTAAAAAAAAATGCCCTCAGGACGGATGTTCAGAGGCATTTGAAACATCAAATGCTTGTAAACGCGGTAACTCGTGTTTAGCCATGTTTCGTATAGGCGTTTTTAATGGAAAACAATTTTTGACTATTTTCAATGTAAAAAACGCTTCTAGATGCAATCGTGGCTAAACGTGTCATGTAAATGCGGCACAACGGCCATTTTTAAACTTCGGTTACTAGCTGTCAAGTTAAATTGTTCAGGAGAGGTTTAAAAACGTCCCATGTACAAGAAGCCTAAAAGAACTTCAGGACTGAAAAGATATCTAGCAGGTCCTGGTAAAAAATAAAAAAAGTAGCCAGCAGGTGGAACCACCTATAAAATTTGACCCTTTAATCTGCTAAGCCAGGCATGTCCAAAGTCCGGCCCGCGGGCCAATCGCGGCCCGCAGTCCGGTTTTGAACGGCCCGCCTGGTGTGCTGCGGGATCAGGGCTGTCAAATGAGCCGATCCCCGTCACTGTGTGAAGCTCCGTCGGCTTCAAAAGTGAAAGTAAAGTGCAGAGGAGTGTGCTGTGCTCTCTGCTTCCCCCTACAGTGCAGTACCCGGCTGAATGAGGAAATGGAATGGAAAGGTACTGTACTACAAGCTAGATTCGTTTTAAAAAGGCTTTATTTATGTGTATGTGTGTGTGTGTGTGCATGTGTGTCTGTATGTATGTATGTGTGTACATGTGTGTCTGTATGTGTGCATGTGTGTCTGTATGTATATGTGTGCATGTCTGTCTGTATGTATGTGCATGTGTGTCTGTATGTGTGTGTGTGTGCATGTCTGTCTGTATGTGTGTGTGTGTGCATGTCTGTATGTATGTATGTGTGTGCATGTCTGTATGTATGTATGTGTGTGCATGTCTGTCTGTATGCATGTGTGTGCATGTGTGTCTGTATGTATGTATGTATGTATGTATGTATGTGTGTATGTGTGTGTGTGCATGTGTGTCTGTATGTATGTGTGTCTGTGCATGTGTGTGCATGTGTGTCTATATGTGTGTGTGTGTGCATGTCTGTATGTATGTATGTGTGTGTGTGTGTATGTGTGTCTGTATGTGCATGTGTGTGTGTGTCTGTGCATGTATGATTGCATGTGTGTGTGTGTCCATGTATGTCTGTATGTATGCGTATGTGCATGTGTGTCTGTATGTATGTGCGTGTATGTCTGTCTGTATGTGTGTGCATGTATGTGTGTTTGTATGTGTGTGCAGCATGTGTGTCTGTATGTATCTGTGTGCATGTATGTGTGTGTGTGTGTGTGTGTATGTATGTCTGTATGTGCGTGTATGTGCGTGTATGTCTGTATGTATGTATGTGTGTGCATGTGTCTGTATGTGTGTGTGTGCATGTGTCTGTATGTATGTAAGTATATGCATGTGTCTGTATGTGTATGCATGTGTCTGTATGTGTGTATGTCTGTGTGTATGTGTATGCATGTGTGTTACTTTTAATCCAGACCCCCCCCCCCCCCCCATTCTTGTACCATCAGAACTGCTTTTGTGGTGCTTGTGTGTGTGATAGCAGCCAGGATTGCTGCTCCTCTGAAAAGCAATCCATATACAGATCGCTTTTCAGAGGCATTTGAAAGGTGGTAAAGAGGCATTATGTTGCCTCCTCACCACCTGTTTTAAGCCCGTAAATGTAGCATCACTATACCGCAACTGTGCAGTCTACACAGTTGCGGGGTAGTTGCAGTGCAGGCCCATTCACCCTGAGCATACCTCCAGCTGCAGCCACAGCATTTGTACACCCCCAGCTGCTCCCTCTGCAGCTAAAGGGGGAGAAGTTGGGGGTGGTAAAAACAGCTTAACCATGTAGTTTTACTGCCCCTCCAATAAGCCCTTGGTTCACATCTGCATGGCTGCATGCTGTGTGTAGGGCAGCCCATGCATTTCAATGGGCTTCCATACCCACAAAAATGCAAGGAAAGAAGTCCCAGAGCTTTTTTTTTTTTTTTTATTGCGCTGCACCAAAAGCACCCCATGTTTCCAATGTGTGGGGTACCATTAAGACTTAACGGTACCCCCAAAGAACAGAGCATTCGTCTGTGTGTCAGGCAAACGAGCGCGACAAAGGCACGAGAATTTTTGTTGGGCCAGGTATGAGTGCTCGAATGACCGAATTTTAATGGTTCAAAGAATGTCAGGCAAAATGGTCGGCCCTCACACATGTTCACTTCATTGAATCTGGCCCTCTTTGAAAAAAGTTTGGACACCCCTGTGCTAAGCAATCATTTCCAGAACATAGTTTTATAAAACTAGCCTTCTTTGGTCTTTCTTCCTCAAACAGAACACAACAAGCAGCAGTGATTTATCATACGACCTCGTGCCAGGTGAGGAGGCCGATAGGACAAAGCTGGGTGTACCCATCAACATTCTGTGTAGTGACATCCCCATCTCCTGGGCCACACTGGTGAGTTATTCTACAGGTCAATAATATGTCAGCTTCATGTAGTCTGGATGGGAAACTTCAGGATACAAATTTCTATCTGGGTAATGGTGTGCTTGAGACTTCGGGGCACTTTCAGTGCTATGCGAGCTGATTACACGTGCTCACACCTCTATGTTTTCAATAGCCACGCAGAGGTATTATTTTAGTTATAAATTATTGAGTAGTTTGTTGTTGCTTTTCCTTACAGTTCGTTTCATGAAATGTATTCCTCACACCTAAAGCCATGTGAGGTTGATAAATCAAACATGACCAAACGTGTAGTTTCCCAGAAGTTGTAGTGTCTACTGTTGTGTCAACATGATTATCCTTGTGGGTGGGATGTTTTTTTGGATGTGTTGTTTTCTGCCCTTGAGCTGTTGAATAATTATATTTGTATATTTTTATCTCTAGAATGACAACCCACACCTGCGCTGGAAGTTCTCACTCAAGTTCAACATCTTTGGCATTGATGTGACCTTTAAGTTTGAGTCTTGATCATTCCACTCTCATTTCTGGATTATATTGTTGGATTTCCAGAGCCTGAGCTCAAGAGCTGGTCTCCTGGGTTTACCAAGCCCCTCCAAATATTCCAATTGTCGTCTTTAGGGTCCACTGGAATTGAACTGATAGTATATCTGCCTCAGCCTTCAAGATTATACAGAAACCTACAGGACTGAATGACAAAATTGTAAATAATCAGGCAAGACAGACAAGAGTGATGGCACCACTATGACAGATCTCCAGTATGCAACAAGCAACCTGTGTCAGAACAAAAAAAAAAAAAAAAATTAAAGTATTGTATGATTTAGATCAGCCTTTCTCAACTTTTTTACACCTCAAACCCTTGAAATGATTTTCGGGTCTACAGGAACCTCTGCTAAAAAATTCATTAAAATCATAGTGGGGTCAACAAGAAAAACACCTTATGTTAGTGGTCACAGAGTAAAATGCCCCCTCAAAATGGTGGTCAGAATGGCACTCATACATACAGCTAAAATTGGCTGTATTTCCAGAGCCTGAGCTCAGGAGCTGATCTCCTGGACATTTCAAGTCCTCTCAAATATCTCCTTTTTGCCACATCTCTAGTAGTCAAGAGAACCCCTCTTAAAAAATGCATTAGGGATCAGTGGAAGCAATGTGCCTAACATTGGTGGCCAATGAGAAGAATGACGCTGGTACAATGTTGTGCAGATTGGCACCCCTACTTACTGTACAGACAGCTAAAAAGATCATTGGAGTCATGCTCTTGGCTAATCCAAGGGGCATTAGGCCCAGAACTATGCAGGCACCATCAAATGGAAGGTCAATAAGTCACAACTCTAGGAACTCCTAGCAACCCCTTGACCCAGAAAGAACACTAGGGATCCACAGAACCCTAGGTAAGAATGGCTGATTTTGAATGGTCATTTCGGAAGGCAGTAGATGTTGCTTTTAGCACAGCTTGGGTGACACTTTTAAACCTCAGTTCACGTAGTTTAGGGAAGCAAAACTGCAATTCCATCCATTCAAGAACTACAAGTCCCAGAAAAAAATCCTGCATTGTTATGTTGACAAGTCTCACTAAACTCAGGCAAACTTTGGTTCACCATCTTTGGTGGAAATACTGGCCCCAACACAGCTTAGCTGGAATTAGATAATGTGTCATAGCTTGAGTGTTGTGTCATCTCCTACTATGCCATGTTAGGCCGCGTACACACGCGTGGACTGTTCGCCCAACCTTGTTCGTCAAACAGTTTGAGCGGACAGTCCGCTCAAAATTAGCATGGACGGACTTGACCACACACGACGAACGAACAGTCCGCTGAAACTTGCGCGATGACGTGAACGGCACGTACGACGGGACGAGAAATACGACGTCCAATACACTGCAATGCAACCTTCGCCGTGTAAATCCTTTCTGAGCATGCGCGGAACTTAGTTTGACGAACAAGCCTACACACGGGCGGACTGTCCGCTCAAACCAAGTTTCAGCGGACAGTTTTACGGGATTTCCGAAAAACTTTGTTCGTCAGACTATCCGCTGAAACTGTCCGCTGAAGCCCACACACGAGCGGACTGTCCGCTGAAACACTGTTCAGCGGACAAAGTTGGGCGAACAGTCCGCCCGTGTGTACGCGGCCTTAGAGGAAGATTCTTTGAACTGGAAAAATTAAAGGGTCTGAAAACGTCTTTCAGAATCCTAAATTATTTTTACAGTGTTGCCTTTGAGCATCTTATAAAATATAGAAATTCATGCAAAAAAAAGTTAATTAAAAGGCATTCAGTCCCAATGACAAAGGAGCCTTGTGTTTTTTTTTTTTTTACTTGTGTGATAATTTGGTCAGTAGGACAGAACTACATTCACTTGTCAACATTAGAAGACAGAAGACACTTTACAAAGAGCAACTGGTGTGTTTACATTAAATATATGAAAAATAAACCCTTAAATCTGGAGTTTAATCTACCTAAATTCTGCCTTTCCTGATTCCTCCTTTCCCCATTTTTGTAGAAGCCCGCAGTTTAAGGTCCCTAGAGCAGTGGTTCTCAACTCCTGTCCTCAGGCCTCACTAACAGGCCAAATTTTAAGTATTAACTTGGGGAGATGCAGACTTGATTACTGCAATCTCTGAGCAGCAAATTATATCACATGTGATGTATTTCAGTTATCTTGCAAACCTGGCCTGTTAGTGTAAGGTGACCAGATTTTTAAAATGAAATCCGGGGACATATATTTTTTTTTTTTACTAGTAATGACAGCAATCATTGACTCATAGCGGGACTGCGATATTGGGGTGGACAAATCAGACACTAATGCCGCGTACACACGACTGCTTTCCCTGTCGGAATAAACTGAAGGTTTTTCCGACGGCGTTCCGCTTAAACTGTCTTGCCTACACATGATCACACCAAAGTGCGACCGTCTAGAACGCGGTATCAATAGCCAGTAGCCAATAGCTGCCATCACGTACTTTCTTCAGAAAATGCGTAGTTTTTGGTCCATCGGAACAGCATACAGACGAGTGGATTTCCCGATAGGAATTGCTTCCGTTGGAAATATTTAGAACATGTTCTATTTCTAGGTCCATCAGAATTTTTGAAAAAAAAAAAGTCAGATGAGGCATACACACCATCGGAACATCCGATGAAAATACTTTTTCTGTCGGAAATTACGCTCGTGTGTAAACAGTATTAGTGACACTTTTGACACTTTGTGGGGACCAGTGACACTAATACAGTGATCAGTGCTAAAAATATGCACTGTCACTGTACTAATGACACTGGCTGGGAAGGGGATAAAATCTAGGGCAATCAATGGGTTAAATGTGTGCCTAAAAAGTGTTTTCTCACTGTGGGGGAGGTGCTTTTTACTAAGGGAAGATATAGATCCCTGTACCTGCTTTGCAGGAACACAGGATCAATGTCTTCCACACTGACAGAATGGTGAACTGCCTTGTTTACATAAGCAGACCACTAGGCCAGCCTGCCGGATCCGCTGATTGGCTTTGATACCCAGAAATGCAGGATCACGTATATAAGTGATCCTGTGCAGCGCGACTGCCCTGTAGCAGTAAATCTGCTATCAGGTGATTGGTAACTGGTTAAGATCATCAGCATTATGATAACTCACAGGCAGCGGGCGCTCTATCATGGCTCTGGCTGGCTCTGTCACAGTGTGTCACATAACATGACTGCTGGGTGCTGATTTTGTTAACTTCTGACCAATAAGTGCCCCCCGCTGCCTGTGAGTTTTGATACCATCCATTATGCCAGAGAGACAGACACAGTACAATGTAGTCTATTCACAGACACCCCCAAAGCACACCTGTGTTGAAGCCTTGAAGACACTAGCAGCCCCACGATTGGATCTGCTTCCCCTCTATTCCTGCTGCTACTACTGGGTGGGGAGCGGAGGAAAATTACTCTGCCGGGGAAGGCAAGGAGATAAGCAGGCAGGCGGCTGGCTGGGGATTTGAGCCAAGGCAGAAGAACATGTGAGCGGAGCTGAATGAGCATGTGCCGGCAACTGAAGAAATGGTCCATCCGCTCCGACCAGCACATCATCATCAGAAAGGGACATAGATAATGGAAAAAATACACCCCCCTAATTTAGTAGGAGCGGGGGGTGTGTAATTCAGATTTTTTTTATTATTCTGCACTGACTGTCTGAAAATTGCCCCAGCTCCTGTTGAAGTCAAATCCGGGGACAAAACCAGGGACAGACTTGGTCTGGGGACAGTGTCCTCAATCCGGGGACTGTCCCCTGAAACCTGGGACATCTGGTCACCCTATGTTAGTGGGTCCTGAGGACAAGAGGGTCTTTTCCTGTAGTTGCACCTGCAGCCAGGCACACGGTCACTCTTTTGGCTCAATAAACAGTCTAGGGGGTATGCTTTTCTGAGCCTTTATTGCATTCTTGAACATGGATAGGAGTAGGGTAACTAAAGGATACTCCAGTAACTCTAGTAGCAACTTGAGGACACAAATTTTGCTCCTATTATTGTTTTGAGCAGAGTCCTTGCACAAGGAGTTAGCAGATTGAGCTATACCAGGACACCAGGCACAATGACCCCTTCTGACAAATGCTGACTTTAGCACTACGAGGGATAGCAGCAGCCCAAAGTCTCATCCATATCTCTCCAGTCTGTACTCACTAATGTCCTTGGATAGTTGGATGCCTTCTTCCAATATCTTCCAGACACCTTTTCCAGTGATACCAGACCAGATCCTTGTGGACAGTCTTCCCCGAAGAGTTGAAGCTGTTATAGCTGCAAAGGGTGGGCCAATTCAATATTAAACCCTACGGACTAAGACTGGGATGCCATTAACCGCTTGTGGACCAGCCGCCGCAGTTTTACTGCAGCAGGTTGGCTCCATTTTGTGAAATCACGTTATACTACGTGATCTCGCAGGGCTTGCATAGCAGGCACGCGCACCATCCGCAAGCTCTGTGAGTCAGATTGTGGGTCCCGTGGACTCGATGTCTATTGTAAACAAGCATCTCCCTGTTCTGTCTAGTGACACTGTCACTGATCAGCGCACCCTGTGATCTGGAGCGGTGTCCAGTGATGTGTCAACACAGCCCCTCCCCCCCCACACGTTAGAATCACTCCCTAGGACACACTTAACCCCTACAGTGCCACCTAGTGTTAACCCCTTCACTGCTAGTCACATTTACACAGTAATCAATGCAATTTTAATCGCACTGATCGCTGTATAAATGTGAATGGTCCCAAAAATGTGTCAAAATTGTCCGATCTGTCCGCCAAAATGTCACTCTAAAAATCGCATATCACCGCCATTACTAGTAAAAAAAAAAAAATATTAATAAAAATGCCATAAAACTATCCCCTATTTTGTAGACACGATAACTTTTGCTCAAATCAATCAATAAACACTTATTGCGATTTTTTTTTTATCAAAACTATGTAGAAGAATACATATTAGCCTAAACTGAGGAAAAAAATGTTTTTATATTTTTTGGGGATATTTATTATAGCAAAAAGTTAAAAATATTGCTTTTTTATAAAACTGTCGCTCTTTTCTTTATGGTTATAGCGCAAAAAAAAAAATTGCAGAGGTGATCAAATACCACTAAAAGAAAGCTCTATTTGTGGAAAAAAAAGGACATCTATTTTGTTTGGGAGCCATGTTGCATGACCACGCAATTGTCAGTTAAAGCGACGCAGTGCCGTATCGCAAAAAGTGCTCTGGTCTTTGGCCAGCCAAATCCTCCGGGGCTGAAGTGGTTAAAGTTCACATGCATATAAAGGCGAGTGTCCCAATACTTTTGACAATATAGTGTATATCTTATTTGAGACCCATGTCATCAATCGGTCTCTGTACTTCTCTATGCAATGCAGGCAGATCATGGCTGGTGGGAGCAGCTAACTTCCTAATTTGGTAGCAATTACCTAATAAACTTCCTAAAAACATCACAGCTCCCTGCTTCAGTACCCCTCTCAAGAGCCCTCAGTTCTGATAAAAGTAGAAGGTTGGCTCTTGAGAAAAATTGTGCAAATACCAAAATGCATTGATGAGACGATATTGGTCTGGAGGTGTGTGAGTTCCTAGGCAGACCACTCTAGGTATTGCCTACATGTGATGGTGAATTGCAACGATTGGAAGAACTGAAATCCAGGGAATGAAAGGGGTAGACCAGGGACAGTCAGGCTGTGAAGGGAAGCCCTAGATGATGCTGGATGTCCGCCAGCCAAGAAATAAAGTGGGCACTATCTGATTTGCTGCAGGTTCAAATGCACATTGTAAGAAGCTCTCAGTGTGCAGTGAAATCAGAGTAAGTCGTTTCTGGACAGAAGAAGATCCTGTACAACTGTGCAAGACTGAAGGGAAGGCTGGAGTTCCAACCAAAAGTCCAGTTCTCTGAGTCAGCCTCTGCCTTCTTGTATGTATTAAATGCGCAAACGGTGAGATTTCCCTCCCATAACGCTCCAGTCTGTTCTTACCCACCTAGAAGTTTTGGGTGCTCCTGCTCACCTTTGTGTGTTCTGTTTTTTTCTGGTACATTCTCCATAACAGCAAAAAAAATAATCCAGCTGGGAGGGTAATGAGCACACAATATACAGATCAGGAACTCAGTGCAGGGATGATGGGAACCCCTCATAAAGAGCACACAGTATACAGATCAGGAACTCAGTGCAGGGATGGTGGGAACCCCTCATAATGATCACACAGTATACAGATCAGGAACTCAGTGCAGGGATGGTGGGAACCCCTCATAAAGAGCACACAGTATACAGATCAGGAACTCAGTGCAGGGATGGTGGGAACCCCTCATAATGATCGCACAGTATACAGATCAGGAACTCAGTGCAGGGATGGTGGGAACCCCTCATAATGATCGCACAGTATACAGATCAGGAACTCAGTGCAGGGATGATGGGAACCCCTCATAAAGAGCACACAGTATACAGATCAGGAACTCAGTGCAGGGATGATGGGAACCCCTCATAAAGAGCACACAGTATACAGATCAGGAACTCGGTGCAGGGATGGTGGGAACCCCTCATAATGATCGCACAGTATACAGATCAGGAACTCAGTGCAGGGATGGTGGGAACCCCTCATAATGATCGCACAGTATACAGATCAGGAACTCAGTGCAGGGATGATGGGAACCCCTCATAAAGAGCACACAGTATACAGATCAGGAACTCGGTGCAGGGATGGTGGGAACCCCTCATAATGATCGCACAGTATACAGATCAGGAACTCAGTGCAGGGATGGTGGGAACCCCTCATAATGATCGCACAGTATACAGATCAGGAACTCAGTGCGGGGATGGTGGGAACCCCTCATAATTTTCACACAGTATACAGATCGGGAACTCAGTGCAGGGATGGTGGGAACCCCTCATAATGATCGCACAGTATACAGATCAGGAACTCAGTGCAGGGATGGTGGGAACCCCTCATAATGATCACACAGTATACAGATCAGGAACTCCGTGCAGGGATGATGGGAACCCCTCATAAAGAGCACACAGTATACAGATCAGGAACTCGGTGCAGGGATGGTGGGAACCCCTCATAATGATCGCACAGTATACAGATCAGGAACTCAGTGCAGGGATGGTGGGAACCCCTCATAATGATCACACAGTATACAGATCAGGAACTCAGTGCAGGGATGATGGGAACCCCTCATAAAGAGCACACAGTATACAGATCAGGAACTCGGTGCAGGGATGGTGGGAACCCCTCATAATGATCGCACAGTATACAGATCAGGAACTCAGTGCAGGGATGATGGGAACCCCTCATAAAGAGCACACAGTATACAGATCAGGAACTTAGTGCAGGGATGTTGGGAACCCCTCATAATTTTCACACAGTATACAGATCAGGAACTCAGTGCAGGGATGATGGGAACCCCTCATAAAGAGCACACAGTATACAGATCAGGAACTCAGTGCAGGGATGGTGGGAACCCCTCATAATGATCGCACAGTATACAGATCAGGAACTCAGTGCAGGGATGGTGGGAACCCCTCATAATTTTCACACAGTATACAGATCAGGAACTCAGTGCAGGGATGATGGGAACCCCTCATAAAGAGCACACAGTATACAGATCAGGAACTCAGTGCAGGGATGGTGGGAACCCCTCATAATGATCGCACAGTATACAGATCAGGAACTCAGTGCAGGGATGGTGGGAACCCCTCATAATTTTCACACAGTATACAGATCAGGAACTCAGTGCAGGGATGATGGGAACCCCTCATAATGAGCACACAGTATACAGATCAGGAACTCAGTGCAAGGATGGTGGGAACCCCTCATAATGAGCACACAGTATACAGATCAGGAACTCAGTGCAGGGATGATGGGAACCCCTCATAAAGAGCACACAGTATACAGATCAGGAACTCAGTGCAGGGATGGTGGGAACCCCTCAAAATGAGCACACAGTATACAGATCAGGAACTCAGTGCAGGGATGGTGGGAACCCCTCAAAATGATCACACAGTATACAGATCAGAAACTCAGTGCAGGGATGATGGGAACCCCTCATATTGATCGCACAGTATACAGATCAGGAATTCAGTGCAGGGATGGTGGAACCCTTCATAATGAGCACAGCAGGTGTACATACACAGGAACCTAGTGCACGGAACTCACTGATGGAGTCCCTCTAGTGAAGGGGTCTCAAACTGGTGGCCCTCCAGCTGTTGCTAAACTACAAGTCCCATGAGGCATTGCAAGGCTGACAGTTACAGGCATGACTCCTACAGGCTGAGGCATGATGAGACGTGTAGTTCTACAACAGTTGGAGGGCAGCCAATTTGAGACCCCTGGTCTAGATTCTGAAGAGGGTTTAAAATGTTGATAGAAAACTGTATATAAAGAGAACCATGGGCAAAATGAAAAATGACATACATATGATTTTAAGCTATGAGAAATAAAGCTGAACATTGTGAGCAGCAGTCTTATATAATGGTCCCAACCCATGTAACAGACACACTTGATACAAATCTTAGCCCTTTTCCCAGGGCTGCCTTAATAGCATCATGGGCCCCTGGTCAAAGTAATGCACTGGGCCTCTACCAGCCGGCACCAATTTACACACCAACTCTCAAGAGTTAGACATATATTTATTAGTACTTTCAATAAAAGAAAACATTCCATAAATAAGAAGGCCACATTGCAGGGGTTCAGGGGGTCAGGAGGGCACAGTATAGGTTTTGGACACTGCTTGGTACCATCTGGGACATCCTGGGACAGCTTAGCAAAAAGCATGACTGCCCTGGCACATCTGGGACAGTTGGAAAGTTTGGTGTACATTGGACCTCCATGAACCTGGGGCCCCTGGAAGTGGAAAGCTAATGGATCTACTGGCAGGATCAATAGGTGACAAGATTGTATTACATGGGGAACTCAGAATACCCCAAAACCACTGTCCTAAGGCTAGAGACAGACTACGCTAGCCTGACAATCCAGACATTTTTTATATAATTTTCTCGGGGGGGGGGGGGGGGGGGGGGGTTGGGGTTATTTGTTGTAGATTTTTTAACTAGAGGTGATTTGATAAAGAGGACCCTTTTTTTTTTTTTTTTTTAAATGTAGAACGTTTCGCTCATAATAATGTAGGAAAGTCCACATGTAATTTATGATCATCAGGTGCACCCATAAGGCTGTGCACAGCATCAACCATATAATACATAACATTACCTCCTGGCTTATTCACTCTCTGACCGGCAGTCAGCAAGGATTGTTTAAATGCTGATGCTCTGGAAGGAACATGAATGGGGGACAACTGGTGTACCATGGTGCACAATAAACCTCCACCGATTGGCTGATTGGCTATGAATTGTGGATTGGGTAATAACTCTCTCTTTGAAAATGGTGTGCTTCAGGTGTTCTTTCCACAATTAACACAAACAGAAAACTATTTATTTTTATTTTTTACTCCCTCTCAATATATACTATCTACTGTTACTATCACTATTTTTGTTTACCCTCTTGTTTACTTTTGGGGGACACTCAAAGTTTTATATATCTTTGTTCCATTTAAAAATATTGTTTGAAGTTAGGATTCCCCCCCCCCCCCCCATATCCCCCCTTCCCCAAACTTATTCCCTCTCCTACCTTTATTTGTTATTTTAGGTCCAGAGTGTTTCTCTAGTAAACTATTTATCTTCCCGTTCACAAAAAAGCATTTATCACAGAGGGTGTCAAACTACATTTTATTGCGGGCCACATGAGCATTATGGTTTCCCTCACTAGATGTCCAGAGCAAGCACCACACCATCAGGTGTCAAGAGCCCCCCTACCATATGAAGTCGAGAGTCCCCCATCCTCCGCTACCCACGGTGCTTCCTCCCCTTACCTTGTGCTGCTGCCAGGAAGAAGCTGGGTTGAAAATGCAGGGTCCAGAGGAGGACCCAAGGAGGGCGGGAATCAGCTGCCGGAGTCTGCTGAAACCAGGGGAAGCAGAGATGAGGGGGTGCTGCAGCTGCACAGAGAGGCTCAGGGTCTGTAATGGGAGTTCTGTCCTCCTCTCTGCTGCCAACTCCTGATATGGGGGTGGGATCAGAGACTGGCCTCTATGCGGGATCGTGGAGAAGCACAGGATCCAGGGATGTGTAGTCAGGGGAGGCAGAGCCTCACCTACCATGGACATAAAAAACAAACAGAAAAAAGATGAATAATCAAGCTTCGAGTTTATATACAAGCTGGCACACTCTGTTTGCAACAGACTGAGAGGGTGACTTGTCAGAGGTACTGAGCTCAATGGACAGCTTGGAGCCTTGGGCCAATGGTAAAGCACTATTGGTCCAAGCTCAGCAAGCTGTCCAATAAAAATGCTGCAGTGGAGGCTCTCCTCTCACTGCAGTTTCTAAAAGACAAATACTCCCTTCCAGCCCAGCCCTCTTAACTACAAGGAAAAAAATGGGGTTATGGGTTTACCTATAATCCCATGTTTTTCTCACACAGTTAAAGAGATGGGTTTAACTGGTGGGTTTTACTTCCTCTTTATTTCCCTGCAAAAGTAAAGCATAATGGACTACTAAGCATTGCATAGTAGCCCATTATGTGTCACTTACCTGAAACCAAAGCATATGATGTCACTGTTGTCCCCACTAGCAGGGAGCATCCATCTTCACCCCTCTTTCTTCCGGGGCCATGAACTCCGGCTCTGTGACTAACTGGAGTCGCATGATGTCACTCCTGTGCATGCGTGCGGGAGTCGCAAGTCATGGCATAACCGCTATCAGAAACGTGGTCAACGTGGAGGTTTAGGAGATATTTCAAGCACCTACAGATAAGCCTTAATATAGGCTTACCTGTAGGTAAAAGTGGTTGTACAGGGTGTACAACCACTTTAAATTGGTTGTAAACCCTTACAACACACTTTGACCTACAGGTAAGCCTAGATTAAGGCTTACCTGTAGGTCCAAGAAATATCTCCTAAACCTATATGGTTTAGGAGATATTTGCCCAAAGACAGGCACCGCTGTCTATGGTGCTTGTGCCGTAGACAGCACGCGCAGTCGCACTGAGCGTGGCACCGTCAACGACGGAGATGCCGCGCGTGTCGGTTCCCGTGTGCATGTGCGGGAGTGACATCATCGCGGCTTCGCCGAATGACAGCGGCGAAGCTGCGAGACCCCACCGAGAAGATGGATGCTCTGGACTACAGGGGACAGCGGTGACTTTGCTGGCTCCTGTGTCAGGTAAGTGACACATAATGGACTACTATGCGATGCATAGTAATCCATTATGCTTTGCCTTTCCAGGAAATGAAAGAGGAAGTAAACTCATCAGGGTTTACTTCCTCTTTAAGAGGGAGAATCTGGTGCTGCTGCAAGGGTACTTTTTTTAAATCAAGCTAAATCATATATTAATATGCTATATTTTATAACATAATAATTTATTATTTATCTATTTACTGTGAAATTACTGGTCTGAAGTTATATCTTCAAACTTCAGTAATTTGTCTAAGCCACCTGCTTTGATATTTCACTAGTTTTAAATTTTAGCGCAATTTCAGCCCTAGAGCTTCACACTTATATACATACCTAACATGTCACACTTAAAAATGCACACCCTTGTGGAATGGTACCAAACTTCACTACTCAAAAATCTCAATAGACAATGTTTTAAAATGTTTTACAGATGATATGTTTAGAGTTACAGAGGTCTAGTGCTAGACTTATTGCTCTGTCTAACGTTCACGGCAATACCACACATGTGTGGTTTGAACGCCATTTACAATAGTGCCTCATCAGCCACTGAGCTCACCACACGTCCCTGACAGGATCTGGTGGAGGAGTTCAGTCCTCCTCACTGCTGCCAAATCCTGAGATGGGGAGGGGGGAGCATTAGAGACTAGACTCTATAGGCTGATGGAGAAGCACAGGATCTGGTGGAGGAGTTCTCTCCCTTCTCTGGTGCCAAATCCTGATATGGGGGAGGGGGCATTAGAGACTAGACTCTATATGGCTGATGGAGAAGCACAGGATCTGGTGGAGAAGTTCTCTCCCCTCTCTGGTGCCAAATCCTGATATGGGGAGGGGGGGCATTAGAGACTAGACTCTATATGGCTGATGGAGAAGCACAGGATCTGGTGAAGTTCTCTCCCCTCTCTGGTGCCAAATCCTGATATGGGGGAGGGGGGCATTAGAGACTAGCCTCTATACGACTGATGGAGAAGCATAGGATCTGGTGGAGGAGTTCTCTCCTCCTCTCTGCTGCCAACTGCTGAGACAAAGTGGGGACTGAGATGAAGGGGGTGCCGCTGCTCCATGAGAGGTGCTAGGGCCAAATGGCCTGGAGGTCCGGATACAGACCAGGGCCTTGTGTTTGACACATGTAGTTTAACAGATCTCAGCAGTTTTAGCAGTTAAAGGACATGCTTGAAAATTCCAGAAAATATTACACCGGCCCTATAAAGCATTGATATAAAAAAAAAAAAGTTTTAAAGAGACAGATTAGTTAAAAAAAAAAACACACACACACAACGAAAAACCAGGACAGCATGGAATAAACGATCTGAGCCAGCATTGCCTTCCTGGCAGAGTGGGGAGAAGTGCATATTCCCAGCCCTTCATAATCTATGTGAAGGAGCCTACCTCCAGGGTAGGATAGGCACGCCGCATTACCAGTAAGGTGACGCTAGAAGGCAGTAGAGTTCCACGGCCAGCGATTGCGCAGTATAAGAAGTGTGAGCCGTTCCGCTCTCCGTAGAGAATGCGGCTGTGCGAAGGAGAGTGAGAGGAACCGGTGTGACACCCTGCAGGTAATTGTGTCCGGTGTCCCCAGTACTCCGTGTACACCACACAGCCCCCTCCACATACACCCAGTACTGAGTATACACCACACAGTGCCCCCTCCACATACACCCAGTACTGAGTATACACCACACAGTGCCCCCTCCACATACACCCAGTACTGAGTATACACCACACAGTGCCCCCTCCACATACACCCAGTACTGAGTATTCACCACACAGCCCCCTCCACATACACCCAGTACTGAGTATTCACCACACAGCCCCCTCCACATACACCCAGTACTGAGTATACACCACACAGTGCCCCCTCCACATACACCCAGTACTGAGTATACACCACACAGTGCCCCCTCCACATACACCCAGTACTGAGTATTCACCACACAGCCCCCTCCACATACACCCAGTACTGAGTATACACCACACAGTGCCCCCTCCACATACACCCAGTACTGAGTATTCACCACACAGTGCCCTTCTCCACATACACCCGGTACTGAGTATTCACCACACAGTGCCCTTCTCCACATACACCAGGTACTATGTATTCACCACACGGTGCCCCCCTCCACATACAACTGGTACTGAGCATTCGCCACACGGTGCCCCCCTCCACATACAACCGGTACTGAGCATTTGCCACACGGTGCCCCCCTCCACATACAACCGGTACTGAGCATTTGCCACACGGAGCCCCCCTCCACATACAACCGGTACTGAGCATTTGCCACACGGAGCCCCCCTCCACATACAACCGGTACTGAGCATTCGCCACACGGCGCCCCCCTCCACATACAACCGGTACTGAGCATTCGCCACAGGGCGCCCCCCTCCACATACAACCGGTACTGAGCATTCGCCACACGGCGCCCCCCTCCACATACAACCGGTACTGAGCATTCGCCACACGGCGCCCCCCTCCACATACAACCGGTACTGAGCATTCGCCACACGGCGCCCCCCTCCACATACAACCAGTACTGAGCATTCGCCACACGGCGCCCCCCTCCACATACAACCGGTACTGAGCATTCGCCACACGGCGCCCCCCTCCACATACAACCGGTACTGAGCATTCGCCACACGGCGCCCCCCTCCACATACAACCGGTACTGAGTGTATGTGTATATATGTATATGTATATATATATATATATATATATATATATATATATATATATATATATATATATATATATAATCTTGCATTGTGTACTGTATATATCCTGTACTATATATCACAACATACACACTGCCAGACCTCTACATATACACTACACTGTATATTGTATGTACCATGTGATGTACAAAATATATATATCTCCATCCTGTGCTGTACATCATATACTCTGTACTAATATATTTTCCATGTACTGTCTATATGCAGCAACAACACTGCACATCATTCATTATACATTCTATTGTATACTCCATGTCATATATCTCTGCTCACTGACACACAGCAGTGCTCTGTATACACATTGTGCACTTCAATCTGTGTGCACTATATATATTGTATTCTGCACAGTACACTTCTGTACACTTCTCTGTTTACTAACACAATTGCACACAGCTGGAATGTTATCACTGGATGACCTGCCAGTTTCTGCCATACTCAGAAACCACCATAATACACATTGAGATATGATATATAGAATAAGGCTGGGTTCACACTGCTGCGATGTGGGAACGCTGCGAATCTACTGCGGGTTCCCGCATCGCATGCCTCCCTGCCCTATGTGAACTGCTGGGAGTGACAGTGAAAAGTTAATGACCCCTCCAAACCAGTTTGCATATCGCAGTGCGATCTACAAACTCGGACAGGAATCGGATCGCATGGTGTGAACACCCATGCGATCCGATTCTGCTGAGGACCAAAAAAAGGGTCCTGTACGAGTTTGGGCCGGATGCGATGCAAATTCAGCCATACTATCTGTATAGCTGAAATCGCATCGCACAGAGATCACATGTGATTTGCAGTGCGGTGCGAATCACATCCGATCACGTACACCGCAGCAGTGTGAACCCAGCCTCATACAGAATGCTATGCAGTACACCTCACTGCACAGTGTAACACTTGCTAACACAGCTCTAAGTGCAAGCTCTTGGAGGGGATAAGGGACTATATACAAGATTTTAGTAATGAGAACGGTATCATTAGCAGTAATCAGCATGGATTCATGAAGAATCATTCTTGCCAATTTAACCTTCTATGAGGAGGTGAGTTGCCAGCTAGATAAAGGAAGGCCTGTAGACATGTTGTATCTGGATTTTGCAAAAGCATTTGACACAGTTCCCCATAAAGATTTACTGTGCATAATAAGGTCCGTTGGCATGGACCATAGGGCGAGTACATGGATTGAAATCTGGCTACAAGGGCGAGTTCAGAGGGTGGTGATAAATTGGGAGTACTCAGAATGGTCAGGGGTGGGCAGGGATCTGTGCTGGGAACAATCCTATTTCATTTGTTCATAAACGACCTGAAGGATGGGGTAAACAGTTCAATCTCTGTATTTGCGGACAATACTAAGCTAGGCAGGGCAATAACTTCTCTGCAGGATGTGGAAACCTTGCAAAAAGATCTGAACAAATGAATGGGGTGGGCAACTACATGGCAAATGAGGTTCAATGTAGAAAAATGTAAAATAATGCATTTGGGTGGCAAAAATATGAATGCAATCTATACACTGGGGGGAGAACCTTTGGGGGAATCTAGGATGGAAAAGGACCTGGGGGTCCTAGTAGACTATAGGTTCAGCAATGGCCTGCAATGCCAAGCTTCTGCTAACAAAGCAAACAGAATATTGGCATTAAAAAGGGCATCAACTCCAGAGATAAAATAATTCTCTCGTTCTACAAGACTCTGGTCCAGACTCACCTGGAGTATGCTGTCCAGTTCTGGGTACCAGTCCTCAGGAAGGATGTACTGGAAATGGAGCGAGTACAAAGAAGGGCAACAAAGCTAATAAAGGGTCTGGAGGATATTAGTTATGAGGAAAGGTTGCGAGCACTGAACTTATTCTCTCTGGAGAAGACGCTTGAGAGGGGATATGATTTCAATATACAAATACGGTACCGGTGACCCTACAATAGGGATAAAACTTTTAGGGCCAGTTCACACCAGATGCAGTTCCGTTTTTTTTCTGCACCACTACAGTTATTTCTGGTCAGTTTCTGTACCAGAAACTGACTGCATGGTATGAACTAGAGCCATTGGAACACATGGAAAACACTGTGCATGCATTTTTTAGTGCAGGGAAAAAAAGCATACAGAACTGAATGGGCGCTTTTACCCCCCGCTAGCGGCCGCGAAAGGGTTAAAACCGCCGGCAATACGCTGCAATAGCGGCGTTTTGCCGGCGGCATTACAGCGCTGCCCCATTGATTTCAATGGGCAGCAGCGGTGGAGGAGCGGTAAACACACCGCTCCTTCACCGCTCCAAAGAAGCTGCTGGCAGGACTTTTTTCTGACGTCCTGCCAGCGCACCGCTGTAGTGTGAAAGCCCTCGGGGCTTTCACACTACACACAATGGTGCAGCTTCTTTAGGGCGTTTTGCAGGCGCTATTTCTAACGCTACAGCGCCTGCAAAATGCCCTGGTGTGAAAGGGGTCTAAACTGCGTAGAGTGTTCTTTGCTGTAAGCCCCTGTACACACGGTCGGAGATTTCGACAACCAAATCCGACAGATTGTGTCCGAAACTGTTGCATACACACGGTCGGACAAAGTTGTCGAAAAATACGATCTTTTCAGAACGTGATGACGTAATTTCGTTACGATGGGACTACATTCAGGCTAGTAGCCAATAGCTTTGATGTAGGATTTTGATCTGAGCATGCGTGGCACTTGGTCCGATCAAAATTCTCTACACATGATCGGAGTATGTCCGATCGGACAAGTTTGTCGGAAAATATTTCCAACAAGTTGGAAAATTGGGTCCGACGGATATTCCGACGGAATCAGTCCGATGCATACCACACACAGTCGGATTATACGACAACACGGTCCGATAGGACACATTCTCGGCAGATTCTCCGACTGTGTGTACAAGGGCTAAGAGTGGTGAGGATGTGGAATTCTCTTCCACAGGCAGTGGTCTCAGTGGGGGGCATCAATAATTTCAAAAAAACGATTAGATAAGCACCTGAACGACCGCAACATACAGGAATATACAATGTAATACTGACATAAAATCACACACCTAGGATGGACTTTTTTTTTTTTTTTTTTCAAACAGGCCTACTATGTAACTTCTCACCCACCTGCACAGTGCATAGAACACTGCCGATGTAACACACACTGACTGTGACAAGAGGGTTCTGCCAACCACCATCATTCTGCCCTATTCACAGCACACTGTGATCGCTGGTGGAACTCTCACTGATGGGCATCATATGCTCCTTCTGCTGTTTCTCAGTCCAGTAGATCTCCAGTACAGTTGTTTTCCAACTGCAGTCATAGCGTGTTTCTGTAGGGGTGCGGATTGTGTTTAAAAAAATAAATAAAAAAGTAACATGCGTGCCAGCCTCACAGGGAAAAGGTGAACTGTCATAGAAATTCCCATTGAACTGAAATGAAAGATAATGGTATGGTGCAGGAAGTGTGACACCAGAGAGGGCAATGGGGTTCATTTACTGAAGCTGGAGTGCAAAATCTGGTGCAGCTGTGCATAGAAACCAATCGGCTTCTTTTTTTTTTTTTTTGGAAAAAATGTTTATTTGGTTTTACAAATAAAAGGTTACACAACAAATAAGTTTACAGGTACCTGCGTAGTAAACATGAAACAGTAGACTGCATACAATCCATGGGTTTTGTGATAAACGGACCCGAACGGGTCCCAGTAGTCTATACGATCTAAGTATACCAGCTAAATAATTACATTCCGTAGCCCTAGGGTAAAATACCCTCAAAAGTGGGGGAAGAACGGGGTGACTTAAGGTCCTGATAAAAAATGCACAGCTTAGGGTCCAGTATGTCAAGGTGCCAATCGGCTTCTAACTTCAGGTTATTCAATTATGCTTTGACAATGAAACCTGGAAGCTGATTGGTTTCTATGTAGGGCTGCACCAGATTTGCACTCTCCAGTTTTAATAAATCAACCCACAGTTGACATAATGTGCAATCATTATGCAGCCTTCTTTTTGGTGTTGCAGTGATACACTGCAGCACTGTATATACTGGCACACCAGAGAGGAGGCTGCATGGTGACACGCTGCAGCACTGTATGCACTGACACACTGCTGCCATTTCTATTCTTTTATTCTAGAGCTTCTATTGGAGATATCAGATCTGTGGGCAGAAGGCATAATAGTAAGATAAAACTTGTATTGTTATGGGACTCCCCTGGGTGTTTGATGTTCCTGGAATGTTGATGCCGCCTTTCTGGGAACCCAAATGTTGCACTGCAATGATATTGGATCCCAAATGTCAATGCGAGTGTGTTATAGGACCCCCCCCCAAACATTGGCTTTACAGTGTTATCAGACCACAAATCTTAATAGCACTGTGCTCTGGGATCCCAATTGTTGGTTTTGCAGTGTTCTGGACCCACAGTCGGCGCCACAGTGTTTTAGGGCCTCAAATGTTGGTGCCCTTGTATTCTGGGACCCTAAATATCAGCAGCACTGTGCTCTGGGACCCCAAATGTTAGTTTTGCAGTGTCCTGGGACCCCAAATGTCAGCACTGCTGTGCTTTGAGAGTACCTTGTCTGGATTTTCACCAGTTCCATTGTTCTGGGACCTTCTACTCAGAACCATTTCAACCCCTCCCCTCTCCTCAGTGGTTGGTGCCTCCCTCTTCTCGGCCCCCCACTTTCCCCTAGTCACTGGTACTTCCCTGATCTGGGACCCCCCTGTCTCCTTAGTACTAAGTCAGGCCTCTAGAGGATGATTTCCATTAGGATGTGATATTTCCCCGCTGTGCTTTTCATTAATTTAGTTGGTGAGTCAGTGGTGACTCCTGCCAAACATTTGGCAGTCACCTTTTAATGGTTCTGACTTCTGTAAACTATAAAAGGTGAAGTCTGTTTGCTGTAGGCTACAGCAGTGTACACATTAGGACAGGAGTACCGTATCTTGCTGTACAAAAGAAGTTCTTTTAAGTGCTGGTAGTGGACAGGAAACAGGAAAAAGTGCCAGTGACACAATCCTGCATATAAAATGACAGCCACACCCACTAGGAAAAAGCTTGTCCTGTCACTCGGCTAGGGCCCTCCTCTAGGATGCCCAACAATGCAGTAAATGGCACAAACGTCACAATACTGCACAGGGTGTTGCACAATGGCCAGGATTACTACAGGGTGCCTCCAATGCAGAGCAAAACCATATATGCTGTTGTGACTGCTGCTGCGTTAACCTGAAAGTCATTTTAGATTTTTACATTTGACATGCCTAAATCCAACAGATCTTTCTCTTTTAAATACTCTTACTCTGACCACGGTGTCAGGGCTCAGCAGCCTTGATTATTGTGGTCAGTTTACAAGGGGGAGGACAGAAACTGGCAGGATCAGCCAGGTATTTCAGGTGATACAGGGGGCCAAATTACACTGCACAAGCACTGTGCTGTATAACATGCTTTAAAGAAACAGGATCATTATTATTATAGTTTATTTATTTTTTTGGGACCAACAAATGCTTTCAATTTTCTTTAACCACTACAATACAGGGCACTTTCACCCCCTTCCTTCCCAGCCCAATTTTCAGCTTTCATCGCTCTAGCGCTTTCAATGACAATTGCGCAGTCATGCTACACTGTATCCAAATGAAATGGTTATCATTTTGTTCGCACAAATAGAGCTTTATTTTGGTGGTATTTATTCACGACTTTTTATTTTTTGCGAAATAAGCGCAAAAAAAGCGGAAATTTGGAAAAAAAACAATATTTTATTTTTTCTATTTGAAAAGAAATCCAATAAAATCAAATTTTGTCATAAATTTAAGCCAAAATGTATTCTGCTACATGTTTTTGGTAAAAAAAATTCCGTTAAGTGTATAATAATTGGTTTGTGTGATCACGGACATATGTGCGCAAATGATCATGTACATATGTGTGCAGGTGATCACGTACATATGTGTGCAGATAATCATTGGGACATGCGATTTTAGTGGGACGTATGTGGGGGACATGTTTTTATTATTGGGGACATGCGTTTTTATTATTTGGGGACATGTATGTTTTGGGGACATGTGTGTTTTGGGGACATATGTGGGGACTGTGTTTGTACTGTGTGGTGTGTTGACACTAGACTGATGATCAGTGAGTAAAAAGCAGCTCATACTCACTGATCATCAGCCGGCTGCAGCGTTCTGCTCTCCTCTCCTCATCGATGACTTCCGTGTGAGGAGAGGAGAGCCGATTACCTAGCAACCGGCTGTTTGTTTACATCACATGACGGCCGTGATTGGACACGGCCGTCATGTGATCAGGAGGGCCAATCACAGAGCCCTCCTGCCGATCTGAGATGTGCCGTGTCCGGGTGACACGAGCACATCGGGATCGCGCCGCTGCGCGGGCACGTGCGCGGGCACGTGCGCGTGCGATCCCGCTACTTCTGAAGGACGTTCCTGACCGTCCTATCAGGAGTAGACGGCTCCCACCCGGCCGTATATATGCATTGGCTGGGTGGGAAGTGGTTAAAAAGCAGCCATAGCCTAAGCAGAAAAGCCAGCTTGGTGCACTTGACATGGGTTCAAATTATTTCTTGGACACAGATCAGACGTGGTGTGTTGGTTGTCACCTGTATGTTTTGTATTGGGGAGGGGATGTGAGATACGTCAGATAACGTCTCCCACTAAAACCAGCTTGTGTAAGTTAATGATCGCAGAAAAGTCACAAAACTAGGCCCAACTGGGGAGCAGACTAAGGCCCCTTTCACACGGACGATTCGTTCAGGTCCGCCTGTCAGTTTTTCAGGCGGACCTGACAGGTGGACCTGAACGGATGCTCCATAGAGCATCGGATGGAGCATCGGATGTCAGCGGTGACATGTCCGCTGACATCCGACCCGACCCGCTCCGATCCGAAAAAGTGTGATGGAGGAAAAAGCTATTTTTCCATCCGTCATCGGATCAGGTGACGACGGACACTGCGGTCCATCCGTCGTCACCCGATCTCCCATAGGGGAGAGCGGTGCTGTGACAGGTCCATCCCCGCGCAGTGTGCAGAGACAGACATGTCATCTTCCTGCTCAGCGGAAATCGCTCCGGCGATCCCCGCTGAGCAAGCGGATATCCACGGGGCGGATCAGCACTGAGCTGCCCCATGTGAAAGGACCCTAAGGCCTCGTTCACGCTGTCTGCAGTGATGTCAGTTTTTCTGCACGAGCACAAAAAATAGAAGAATTGTTCTCTATGTGCCCTGTTCACACCACAACACTGGTATCGCGTGCGGCTTTTTTCTGCGCAGAAATCTGCAACATGTATGCTGTTTTCTGTACAAGAAAAGAAACTGAGATGACATTATCACTGTGGTGAGAACAGAACACATAACTGACGAGCATAAAAACGAATGTCAATGTGCATAAAAACGTGATGTAAATTGATGTCTCTGCATCAGTTTTGATGCATGTATGGTGTGACTGAGCCCTTAGAGCAGTGATGGCAAACCTTGGCACCCCAGATGTTTTGGAACTACATTTCCCATGATGCTCAACTACACTGCAGAGAATCATGGGAAAAGTAGTTCCAAAACATCTGGGGTGCCAAGGTTTGCTATCACTGCACCTAAGAAGGATATTTTAGGGTTTGGTGGATGCTGAAGTGTTAAGCCATCGGACAGTTTCTTTTATCTCCAGGGGATTCTGTTGCTTTGGATCCCGGGTATGCAAGCCTGCTGTGCCCATTGTGAAGTGTTCCCATCATCCCTCTACTGGGTTCTCCTGTCTCCTACTATCCCTGCACCGAATTTCCAGCTCTGCACACATTATTATGGGTTCCCTGGTCTGTAGACATGCTGTGCCCCTTATTAGGGGTTCCCTGGTCTGTAGACGTGCTGTGCCCGTTATTAGGGGTTCCCTGGTCTGTAGACATGCTGTGCCCATTATTAGGGGTTCCCTGGTCTGTAGACATGCTGTGCCCATTATTAGGGGTTCCCTGGTCTGTAGACGTGCTGTGCTCATTATTAGGGGTTCCCTGGTCTGTAGACATGCTGTGCCCGTTATTAGGGGTTCCCTGGTCTGTAGACGTGCTGTGCCCGTTATTAGGGGTTCCCTGGTCTGTAGACGTGCTGTGCCCGTTATTAGGGGTTCCCTGGTCTGTAGACGTGCTGTGCCCATTATTAGGGGTTCCCTGGTCTGTAGACATGCTGTGGCCGTTATTAGGGGTTCCCTGGTCTGTAGACGTGCTGTGCCCATTATTAGGGGTTCCCTGGTCTGTAGACATGCTGTGCCCATTATTAGGGGTTCCCTGGTCTGTAGACATGCTGTGCCCATTATTAGGGGTTCCCTGGTCTGTAGACGTGCTGTGCCCATTATTAGGGGTTCCCTGGTCTGTAGACGTGCTGTGCCCATTATTAGGGGTTCCCTGGTCTGTAGACGTGCTGTGCCCATTATTAGGGGTTCCCTGGTCTGTAGACGTGCTGTGCCCGTTATTAGGGGTTCCCTGGTCTGTAGACGTGCTGTGCCCGTTATTAGGGGTTCCCTGGTTTGTACATCTGCTTTGACCATTCTGAAGGGTTGCCACCATCCCTTCGCTGCGTTCTCCATCTCTGTACACCTGCCGTGTGACCATTATGAGGGATTCTTGCTATCCCTGCCCTGAGCTCCCAGGTCTGCACACCTGCTGTGCTCATGAGGGGTTCTCACCATCCCTGCTGGATGATTATTTTAGATTATAGAGAATGTAACAGGTTCTGGAACACTGAACACTCCCAGGTGTGTGGAGGAAGAGAGTTGAGAATTGGCCTTTGTTCACACTGAATGCAGCTTTGAAATCATGAAACTTCACTTAAAATCACACAATTTCAAAGCTGCATGTCAGTGCGACTTCATGCACAGATGTCTATGCAAGTCGCACCTGATATCACCAAAAGTAGTGCAGGAATTACTTTTTCAAATGGCTGTGGCACTGCAAAGTCAGGAACGCTCCGATTTGAACAGTTCTGTTGCCGACAATAGGGTGTGACTTGTCATGCGATTTGGACCTGTAATATCGCAAAACAAATCAGACTGATGTGGAGCGGGGCTAATGGTGGAGAGATCTCGCTGTTGGATTATCTAAGGCATTAAACAAGTCATTTGTGTGTAGTCCAAGCCTTATGTCTGTGAATCACCTTTGTAATTTAGCCAGATGTCAGCTGACCTCCACCCATGGCATGAAGTTGGCACTGGCTGGAAGCACACAATGGTTTCCTAACAAGGAAATCTCCTAACAAGATTTTATGGACTCCTGCTCAGTGGTTGTCTCTGCACAATGTAGATAAAGTTGGCCGCCCTGTGACCCCGGCTGATGCCTGTTTTTATTGTGTGTCTTAACTGTGACCTTCATATGTTTATTCGTCTCGATCTGTGGACCAAACATGCTGTCTGTAGCGGCCTCCACCACCTAGGAATTCTCCAAATTCCAGACCATATTGTCTGATCTGTGTATGTGAATAGGGCTGTACTCTCCAGTGCAAATATTCATTTTGTCTTCCAAACAGCAGCTGGGAAAACCGCGAGCTGTAAAGATGGGAAATTGTTCCTTTTTATAGAGAGGGGGGGGGGAGTTATCACTGAGGCTGCTGTTTATATTTTTCTTTTCTCCTAGCACTTTTAAAGTACAGTGTTGTGAAAAAGTATTTGCCCCCTTCCTGATTTTTATTTTTTGCATATTTTTCACACTTTAAATGATTAAGATAACCCGAGTAAATCCAAGATGCATTTTTAAAATATTATTTCATGTATAAAGAGAAAAAAAAGCTGCTGAAACCTGCTTTTCGCCCTATGCGAAAAAGTAATTTCCCCCTCCTATGCTGAATCAAGAATGAATTGTAATTGACCACAATTGTTTGGAAAGCTGAATTAAATATCACTTGCCATACTCAGGCCTGATTATTGCCAGACCTATTGAATCAAGAAATCACATATATAGAAACTGTCTGACAAAGCAAAGCACGCTAACAGATCACAAAAAGCCATACATCATGCCAGAATCTAAAAAAAAATCCAAGAACAGAATAAAAACAGTCTATTTAAATCACTAGTAAAAAGGCTTGATCTAAATCAACTTGATTTAATTCATATTTTTTAAAGAGCAACTGTCATCTCTGTCCTGCAGTGGCTCCTCCTCTGATCTGCTGTTGACTCTCACAGTCCCATTCACTTTAATGGGACAGCTGGTGATGCGGCAGTGACACAATAAGGTGAGGGACGTGGCGGGAGCAGGTGAGTGGATGCCCACTAACAGGAGCCCCCATGATGGATCTGAAATGACAGGTGCTCTTTTTAAATGTAAGGACTTATTCTTGCTGGTAGTTAGAATCGTTAATTCAACAAAATGAAGGTTTTCTATTTAAAATAATAAACTGTCAGATTAGTAAAACAGCGATATTCGAACCGATTCAATCATATAGTTTGTAGTATACATAGATTTGCAAAAGAATGGGATAAATTAATATTCCTGAACTTTGGTTTATCTCATGGTTAGTGTGACATTGTGTGAATACATCGATGCATTGCATGTTATTAGCTTAGATTCATTGAATGAGTTTAAAAAAAAATGAAAATATTACAGAATATACAGCCTCATGCTACATAACTAATCTCCAAATCATTAATGTATCTTAACTAGAAAACTATCTTTAGATAGATTTTTACTCCTGAAACCAAGTAATGTACATGTGTCAGTCTAGGGAGGGTTTCAAAGCCATTTCTAAGGCTTTGGAACTCCAGTGAACCACTGGGAGAGCCATTATCCACAAATGGAGATAACTTGGAACAGTGGTGAACCTTCCCAGGAGTGGCCGGCCTACAAGAATTACTCCAAGAGCATACTCCATATGCCTCATCCAGGAGGTCATAAATGAACCCAGAACAACATCTAAAGAACTGCAAGCCTCACTTGCCTCAGGTAAGATCAGTGTTCATGATTCAACAATAAGAAAGAGACTGGGCAAAAATGACATCCATGGGAGCGTTCCAAGGCCAAAGCCACTGCTGACCAAAAAGAACACACAGGCTCATCTCCTATTTACCAAAAAAACATCTTGATTATCCCCAAGACTTTTAGGCAAATATTCTGTGGACTGATGAGACAAAAATCTTTTACTTTTTGTAAGGTGTGCGTCCCGTTACATCTGGCATAAAACTAATACAGCATTTCATAACGAACATTATACCAACAGTCAGACGTGGTGGTTGGTAGCGTGATGGTCTGGGCTGCTTTAGGACCTGGACAACTTGCCATAATTGAGGGAAGCAAGACTTCTGAGCTCTACCAGAAAATTCTAAAAGGAGAATGTCCGGCCATCAGTTTGTGACCTCAAGTTCAAATGCACTTGGGTTATGCAGCAGGACAATGATCCAAAACACAACTGCAAGTCCACCTCCAAATAATACACACAGAGCATAATTTAGGTTTTGAAGTGGCCTAGTCAAAGCCTGGACTTACTGTAAATCCAATTGAGTATCATGACCCTACACAGGTACACGTGCTGGAAAACCCTCCAATGTGGCTGAATTAAAAATTCTACAAAGACTGGGCCAAAATTGCTCCACAGCAATGTGAAAGACTCGTTGCCAGTTATCGCAAACTCAAACTGATTGCAATTTTTTTACCGCCAAGGGCGGCACAACCAGTTATTAGGTTTAGGGGGCAATTACTTTTTCACGTAAAGCCAGGCAGGTTTGGACAGTTTTTTTGCCTTAATAAATGAAACCATCATTTTAAAAACTGCATTTTGTATTTACTCGGGTTATCTTTGTGTAATAATAAAAATTTGTTTGATCTGAGTCATTTAAGTGTGACAGATATGCAGTAAAAACATCGGAAAGAGGGCAAATACTTTTTCACAGCATTGTATATCCACTTGAGACCCGCGCTATAGCCGAATGACGGCTACAGCGCGGACCTCCTTTGCCGGGACGACGTCTATTGACGTCGTCCCGTGCACGAGCGGCCTGTGCGCCCCCTGAGGGGCGCGCGCAGCGCGCTCTGTGATCGGCGAGTCTGAGACTCGCCTGATCACCGATCCGAGCAAGGGGTCGATCCCGACCCCTTATCACGTGATCAGCTGTCAGCCAATGACAGCTGATCATGTGATACAACGGAGCCGGTAATCGGCTATTATTCCTCCTCGCGCTGACAGCGCGAGGAGAAAAAAAAAGAGCCGATCGCCGGCGGCCGTGATCGGGAGTCCCGATCACGGCCAGCCCTGCCAGTGCCCAACTGCCCCCTGCCAGTGCCACCTCAATAAAAAAATAAGTGCCACCCAGCAGTGCCCACAATCTGCCTCAACAAAGGTGCTGCACCACAGTGCCACATATCCATGCCCATCAGTGTCCTCTATCAGTGCCCAGCAGAGCCACCTATCAGTGCCCATCAGTCCCATCTATCAGTGGTACCTATCAGTGCCCCTTAGTGCCACCCATCCGTGCCATCTTATCTATGCCTATCAGTGCCCACCAATGCAGCCTATCAGTGCCGCCTCATCAGCGCACTTCAATGAAGGAGAAAAATGACCTGTTTGCAAAATTTTATAACAAACTATTAAACATGATTTTTTTTTTTTTTTTCTTTTTTTGCATCTTCTTTTGTTTGTTTAGCAAAAAATAAAACTTAAAAAATTAAATACCACCAAAAGAAAGCTCTATTTGTGGGAAAAAAAATGATAAAAATTTCATTTGGGTACAGTGTTGTATGGCCGCGCAATTTTCATTCAAAGTGCATCAGCGCTGAAAGCTGAAAATTGGTCTGGGCATGAGGGGGGTTTAAGTGCCCAGTAAGCAAGTGGATATAGCATGGATGGACCCTTGAAATAACTTCCCTGTCTCAATTATGTCTATAGCTCATGTGAGATTAGCATGATCAGCTTGGCTCCTTGTACACTGTGCTGGCTTGGTGCAGTGCATCCCTCCCAGAATTTTTGTGTGCCCCAGAGGGACAGGGGCAGCATCCAAATTCTAACTTTATTGATACACAGTTAAAATCATAAACTGCTTAACCACTTCCCGACCGGCACACGCCGATGTACGTCGGCAGAATGGCACGGGCAGGCATATTGGCGTACAAGTCCATTTTTAAATGCCGACTCGCGTGCCGGTTGGGACCCCCGTGAGTCTGGTCGTGGGTCCCGTGAACTCGATCGCCGCGGGGATACCCATGATCGTGATCGTCTCACGGGCGGCTGATCGAGGAGATGCCGTTGTAAACAGCATCTCCCCATTCTGCCTAGCAACAAGTGACGCTGATCTCTGCTCCATGTGATTGGATCAGAGATCAGTGTTCACTAAAACAAAGCCCAGCCCCCCACAGTTAGTAACATGCCCCTAGGAACACTTAACCCCATACACTGCCACTCCCTGGTTAACCGCTTCACTGCCAGTGTCATTTACACAGGAATCGCTGCATTTGTATAGTAGTGATTGCTGTATAAATGACAATGGTCCCAAAAATGTGTCAAAAATGTCCGATGTGTCTGCCATAATGTCGCAATAAAAATCGCTGATCACCGCCATTACTAGTAAAAAAAATAAAAATAAATGTATTAATAAAAATGCCATAAAACTATCCCCTATTTTGTAAACGCTATAACTTTTGTGCAAACCAATCAATAATCGCTTATTGCGATTTTTACCAAAAATATGTAGAAGAATACGTATCTGCCTAAACTGAGGGAAAAAATATTTTTTTTTAAATATATTTTTGGGGGATATTTATTATAACAAAGTAAAAACGTTTTTTTTTTCAAAATTGTCGCTCTATTTTTTAATATAGCGCAAAAAAAAAACCCGCAGGGGTGATCAAATACCACCAAAAGAAAGCTCTATTTGTGGGGGAAAAAAAGGACGTCAATTTTGTTTGGGAGCCACGTCGCAGGCCTGTGCAATTGTCAGTTAAAGTGACGCAGTGCCGAATGGCAAAAAGTGGTCTGGTCTTAAGCCAGCAAAATGGTCCAGTCTGAAAGTGGTTAAAATGGAAGCCCAGAGCCCCTGAACAACAGTAAATCTTTAGGCTGTCAGCAGATTGGCCTCTACAAATTCACCACAATGCCTAAAAATAAAGAGAATCTGAGCATGTGCAGAGCAGGGTGACAGTGTATTATTACTGGATTTAAATGGTATAGACCAGGGACAGGCAACCTTAAAGAGGTGGAGATCTACCTGAACAACATGGGAGAAGTCAAAGATCACCGGGCACAGTGTCTCCTTCTCGCACATGATTTAAACGTCTAATTGCCATACTACTGTTTCGCAATATCTTGCATTGGATGGCAAAATATGGGTTTAAATAATATGGTGAGGAGGAAACGCATCGCCTCCTCACCACCTGTCAAACTCAGATCGCTTTTCAGAGGAGCAGCAGTGCCTGCTGCACTTGTGAATGATCCCTTAGTTGCATTCAGCAGCGGCACCCTTAGGGATTGTTTACCACCTCCCAACTTTATAGGTGAAAACCTGCAGTTTAGTTGCAGTTTTACCACTCCCAGTACCCCCTTTAGCTGTTGAGGCAGCAGTCACAGGTTACACATGCTGCAGCAGGAATTAAACCCCCTATTGCTTTTGGTTGGGTGCTGCTGCCTGCCATTTGCGGATCATTCAAGTAAATGGGGCCACTCTGCAACTGCATGCTTTTTCAGGTTGCAAGGGGTTAAAGCAGGTGGTGAGAAAGCAACACAACGCTGCCTGCTTTAACACCTTGTTTGCTTGACTGCACAAGGTTGCAGGGCACTTACAGAGTGGCCTCGTTCACTTGAATGGGTCATGCTTGGCTACACCCACCTACCATGATGGAGCTGCGGCTGCAACATGTGTACACCCTGGCCACTGCAGCTAAAGGGGTGCAGTTGGGGCAGGGGTAGTAAAAACGTGCCTTAACTATGTGTTTTACCCCCCCCCCCCAAACTTCAAATCGACATGAACCCTCACTGTTCTGTGACCCCTATAAGGCTGCTTACACACTTATGTGCTGTGGTTTACCTGCACCGCGGGTGCAGTGCAGTCCACAGCGTATAATTTAAGTCTATGGCTCAGCAGAGCAAACCCGCAAGAAAGCAGCAGGTACATTGCACTTATTGTGTTGTGGGTAAACCACAGAGCAGCCCTATACTGTTATGCCCACTGTATTACTTCACACTGACCTGGAGAGCTCTTCTTTACAGCTGCTGGCACTACCCTGCTGTCTGGGATAAGAGGTGGAGTGAAGTTGGTATCACTCTGCATTGGACAGGAGCCAGAACTACAGAGGAAGCATTGACTTATGTCATTCTTGTTCCCTACTACAGGTCTGACATTACCAATAGTCCCTTTGCATTGCACTCTGTTTCATGATCTGGTATGTTGGGTCAGCAAGCCCAGACCGTGATCTACTAGTCACCTGGCGGTGTAATTCACTGCTAGATCGTGATCTCTGGGCTGCTAACCCCTGGTATAGACACTTACTTATTTTTCATGTTTTACATAACTTTGCCTGCAAAAGGGGCCAGCCTGGCTTGATCTAGTAGGACTTTTCCACTTTAGGTAGTTTTATGATATTAACTGTGCATCAAAGTTTGTATATATTTTTTTTTTATTATTATTATTATTATTTTTTAAATAAAGATGTTGTGGTGCTCATGAAGTCAATGGATTTTGGTCCAGAGAACATATGTATATACTGAAATACATTGGAACCTGGCACTTTCTTCTCCACCCCCCTTCCCTCCTTTTTGTATTTTTTTTTTTTTTTTTTTTTTTTTTTTTTTTATCAGATTTTCTATTTTTATCAGATTTTATTGAAGTAACAGTAAACATATAATCCAACAAATCCATTTCCACGCCAATTATTGACACCCAAGGTTTAACACATCATCACAATCCACTAGTACAAGGGAAAATTGCAGTATATATCTCTAGTGGTCACATGCCAGTGCTGACCAGTCCAAATCGCTCAGATCCATGCCAGAAGCCTTACAGAAAGAAGGGGAAGACGAATGGGGGGATTTTAAATCCCCGGACTGCTACACTGACTGGGGGGGGGGGGGTATTGACAGATCATCACCCATGGAGGCAAGTACAGCAGGGACTGGGGCGGTGGGTAAGGGTGTGTGTATCGCCTTTTTTTTTTTTTTTTTAAGAATAGGTAAACTAACCTTTTAATAGCTCCAAAACAAAACCCTGCAAGATTGTGTAAACATTTACCTTTCCTGCTGTCTGCGCTCAAAAATGCTGCTTCTTTCTAAAGTAACGGTCTCCCGAAACACACTGGGAAAGTGACACTTTTGGGAGTGTAGAGCTCCTGGGTCCCCCAGAACTCTCACTGATTTCTCTGGCTGACCTCTTCTAGTTTCCTGGCCATCATACTAATCACATGGCTTCAGTGTTTAACCCTTAACATACATGGAGATTGAGTTCTGACCTCATTCCTAATTTGCCTGCTTGTTCCAGGTCAGTGTGTGTGAAAGCATTGGCACCAGAAACAGCCAGATGATTGACATTTTCTTGCTGGGGTTTCTTTTTAATTCTATTAAAAAAAATATATATGGGGGGGGGGGGGGGGGAGAGAGACTATTGAGCCTGGGGGATAACCTTGAGTGCTGTTGTTAAACAGTGCTATATATCCCAAATTAATGATTTAGAATCAATTGATTGTGACTGATCCTAAAGAAAAAAAACAAGTGTGTGTTTTACCATCTTCAAGGAGAGTGCAGGAGGAGCTTGAGCGTACAGGCTCCCTGCTATATTGTGCCAGCTTTTATGGTCTCAAAACCTTGCTTGGTGCTGGCGGGCACCACATGGGCTGGTTTATGGTACAAGAAATCGGAACAGGGTTTAACCACTTCAGCCCCGGACCAATAAACACCTTAAGGACCAGAGGTCTTTTTCCAATTTCGCACTGCGCTGTTTTAACTGGTAATTGCACGGTCATGCAATATTGCACCCAAACGAAATTTGTGTCCTTTTCTTCCCACAAATAGAGCTTTCTTTTGATGGTATTTGATTGCCTCTGCGATTATTTTTTTTTTTTTTTTGCGATTATAAATGGAAAAAGAGCGAAAATTTTGAAAAAAAAAGATATTTTCTTCTTTTTGTTATAAGAAAAATCGAATAAACTAAATTTTAGTCATACATTGAGGGCAAAATTTATTCAGCCACATGTCTTTAGTAAAAAAAATGTCAATAAGCGTATATTTTTTGGTTTGCGCAAAAGTTATAGCGTCTACAAACTAGAGTACATTTTCTGGAATTTACACAGCTTTTAATTTATGACTGCCTATCTCATTTCTTGAGGTGGTGCTAAAATGGCAGGGCAGTACAAACCCCCCCCCCCCCCCCCCAAATGACTCCATTTTGGAAAGTAGACACCCCAAGGAAATTGCTGATGGGTATGTTGAGCCCATTGAATATTTATTTTTTTTGTGCTAAGGGATTGAATAATGACAAAAAAAATTTTTTTTTACAAAAAGATGTCACTAAATGATATATTGCTCACACATGCCATGGTTATATGTGGAATTGCACCCCAAAATATATTCCGCTACTTCTCCCGAGTATGGGGATACCACATGTGTGGGACTTTTTGGGAGTCTAGTCGCGCACGGCACCCCGAAAACCAATCACCACCTTCAGGATTTCTAAGGGTGCAAGACACCCCAAGCTATTTACTGAGAGGCATGTTGAGTCCATGGAATATTTTATATTTTGCCACAAGTTGCGGGAGTATTACAAACTTTTTTTTTTTTTGCACAAAGTTGTCACTAAATGATATATTGCTCACACATGCTATGGGCATATGTGAAATGACACCCCAAAATACATTCTGCTGCTTCTCCTGAGTACGGGGATACCACATGTGTGGGACTTTTTGGGAGCCTAGCCGCGTACGGGACCCCGAAATCCAAGCACCGCCTTCAGGATTTCTAAGGGCATACATTTTTTATTTTACTCCTCACTACCTATCACAGTTTTGAAGGCCATAAAATGCCAAGATGGCACAAAACCCCCCCCAAATGACCCTATTTTGTAAAGTAGACACCCCAAGCTATTTGCTGAGGGCCATGTTGAGACCATTGAATATTTTTTTTTTTTGTCCCAAGGGATTGAATAATGACAAAAAATAAAAAAAAAATTTTTTTTTTTACAAAACGTTGTCACTAAATGATGTATTGCTCACACATGCCATGGTTATATGTGGAATTGCACCCCAAAATATATTCCGCTACTTCTCCCGAGTATGGGGATACCACATGTGTGGGACTTTTTGGGAGTCTAGTCGCGCACGGCACCCCGAAAACCAATCACCACCTTCATTATTGGGTAATAAATGGTGGGTGCCCTGATGCTATAAAAAGCAAACTAACCAGAGTCACCCGTAACACTTGTACAGTGATCAGTGGTGAAAGGGTTAACTAGGGGCAATCGGAGGGTTCAAATTTTTATTAGGTAGTATATGGGGGTCCCTGGCGCTATATAAAAACCTGACGGGAAACTTAAATAACTAACTGGCTAACCAGCGTCACCAGTGACACTTATACTGTGATCGCTGGTGAAAGGGTTAACTAGGGGCAATCAGGGGGTTAAAACCATTATTGGGTAGTATATCGGGGTACCTAGCGCTATAAAAACCTGGCGGTGAACCTAAAAAAAATAACTAGCTACCTAGCGACACTGATGCAGCGATCAGAAAAATGATCGCTTAGTGACACTGGCAAAGGGGGGTGAAAGGGTTAACTCTAGGGGCAATCAGGGGGTTAAATCTTTATTGGGGGGTGATAGGGGGCTACCCTGGACCTAACACTAACTGTCCTGACAGTTTTTACTTTTACAACTGACACTGAATGCATTGATCAGTAAAGAAATGATCAATGCAATCGGTGACACTGTGACTGGGGGGGGAGGGGGGGCGGGGGGCGATCGGGGGGGGGGGGTTTGTGTACCTATGTGTCAGTGTAGTGTTTTGGTGCGCTTACTTTTAGTCTTCTCCTCGTAGTCCGGTCAAAAAGACCGCCCCGAGGAGAATGACATCACTTCCTCCTTCCTGTGTAAACAATACACAGTGGGAGGAAGTTCGTCATTGGCCAGGAGCGATCGAGAGGGGGTGGCCAGAAACCAACGGCCATCCCCTCATCACGGATCGCTCCTGGAGGGAAACGGACCGCGGTATCCAGCGGCAGGGGGTCCGATCGGACCCCCCACCCGCTGGAAGGCAGGCACGTACATCTATGTGCTTGTGCCTGCCTGTGCCATGACGTATAATGGCAATACGGCGGTCCTTAAGTGGTTAAAGCCATCTGTGTCAGAGCTCTCCAGTGTGAGCCCTGCTGTTTCGAGATTACAAGAGGCTGATAGCATGTCAGACTAGAGCTGCACGATTAATCGTTAAAAAATCGTGCTCTCGATTTTCCACCCCCCATATAAACAAGTGGAGAGATTATCTGCTCAATCAGCTGTCAAAAGAAAGCATCCCGGGCAATCTGCCAAGTTTAGAACTTGAAATATTGTAACTAAACTTACTTTTTAGATCAGAGGGATAGAACTTCTTGTGTAAACAATCTGGGCAGTCTGCCAAGCTTTCAACCACCTGTAAATGCAGGAAGTTTAACCACTTAACCACTTTCAGACCGGACCATTTTGCTGGTAAATGACCAGAGGTCTTTTTACACTTTGGCACTGCGCTGCTTTAACTGGTAATTGCGCGGTCATGCAATGTTGTACCCAAACAAAATTTGCGTCCTTTTCTTCCCACAAATAGAGCTTTCTTTTGATGGTATTTGATTGCCTCTGCGATTTTTATTTTTTGCGATATAAACGTAAAAAGACCGCAAATTTTGAAAAAAAATGATATTTTCTACTTTTTGTTATTAGAAAAATCCAATAAACTCAATTTTAGTCATACATTTAGGCCAAAATGTATTCAGCCACATGTCTTTGGTAAAAAAAAAGTCAATAATTGTATATTTATTGGTTTGCGCAAAAGTTGTCACATCTACAAACTAAGGTACGTTTTCTGGAATTTACGCAGCTTTTAGTTTACGACTGCCTATCTCATTTCTTGAGGTGCTAAAATGGCAGGGCAGTACAAAACCCCCCCAAATGACCCCATTTTGGAAAGTAGACCCCCTAAGGAAATTGATAAGAGGCATGTTGAGCCCATTGAATATTTTATTTTTTTGCCTCAAGCGATTGAATAATGACAAAAAAAAATTTTTTTTTTTTTTTTTACACAAAGTTGTCACTAAATGATATATTGCTCACACATGCTATGGGCGTATGTGAAATGACACCCCAAAATAAATTCTGCTGCTTCTCCTGAGTACGGGGATACCACATATGTGGGACTTTTTGGGAGCCTAGCCGCGTACGGGGCCCCGAAAACCAAGCACCGCCTTCAGGCTTTCTAAGGGCGTAAATTTTTGAGTTCACTTCTCACTACCTATTACAGTTTTGAAGGCCATAAAATGCCAAGATGGCACAAAACCCCCACAAATGACCCCATTTTAGAAAGTAGACACCCCAAGCTATTTGCTGAGAGGCATGTTGAGTTAATGGAATATTTTATATTTTGCCACAAGTTGCGGGAAAATTACAAACTTTTTTTTTTTTTTTTTTTTTTTCACAAAGTTGTCACTAAATGATATATTGCTCACACATGCCATGGGCATATGTGAAATGACACCCCAAAATAAATTCTGCTGCTTCTCCTGAGTACGGGGATACCACATATGTGGGACTTTTTGGGAGCCTAGCCGCGTACGGGGCCCCGAAAACCAAGCACCGCCTTCAGGCTTTCTAAGGGCGTAAATATTTGACTTCACTCCTCACTACCTATTACAGTTTTGAAGGCCATAAAATGCCAAGATGGCACAAAACCCCCACAAATGACCCCATTTTAGAAAGTAGACACCCCAAGCTATTTGCTGAGAGGCATGTTGAGTCCATGGAATATTTTATATTTTGCCACAAGTTGCGGGAAAATTACAAACTTTTTTTTTTTTTTTTTTTTTTCACAAAGTTGTCACTAAATGATATATTGCTCACGCATGCCATGGGCATATGTGAAATGACACCCCAAAATAAATTCTGCTGCTTCTCCTGAGTACGGGGATACCACATATGTGGGACTTTTTGGGAGCCTAGCCGCGTACGGGGCCCCGAAAACCAAGCACCGCCTTCAGGCTTTCTAAGGGCGTTACAGTTTTGAAGGCCATAAAATGCCAAGATGGCACAAACCCCCCCCAAATGACCCCATTTTGGAAAGTAGACACCCCTAAATTTAGGGGTACACTAGTGAGACTAGGTAATAAATGGCGGGTGCCCTGAAACTATAAAAAAATAACTAACCAACCAGCGTCACCTGTAACAGTTATATGGTGATCACTGGTGAAAGGGTTAACTAGGGGGCAATCAGGGGGCTTTATGCGGTAGTATATGGGGGTCCCTGGCGCTATAAAAAGCTGCGGCGAACCTAAATACCTACCTGCCTAACTAGCGTCACCTGTGACACTAATACAGCGATCAGAAAAACGATCGCTTATTAGGCTGGGTTCACACTGGAGCGATGCGGGAACACCACAAATGCGCGGCGGGTTCCCGCATCGCATGCCTCCCGGCGGCAGTTCACACTGCCCTATGCGAACTGCTGGGAGTGTCAGTGAAATGTTACTGACACCCCCAGATCAGTTCGCATATCGCAGTGCGATCTGCAAACTCGGATCGCATGGTGTGAACACCCATGCGATCCGATTCTGCTGCGGGCCAAAAAAAGGGTCCCGTGCGAATTTGCGGCGGGTGCGGCGAATGGCTGAACTCGAATCGCACAGAGATCGGATGTGATTTGCACTGCAGTGCGGTGCGAATCACATCCGTTCTCAAACCGCTGCAATCTGAACCCAGCCTTAGTGACACTGGCGACGGGGGGTGATCACGGGGTTAAACCTTTATTGGGGGGGTTAGGGGGGTACCTTAGAACTAAAGGGGGCTAACCCTAACTGCCCTAACAGTTATTAGTCACAAATGACACCCGCCGGGTGATCAGGGGGTTAAACCTTTATTAGGTAATAAATGGCGGGTGCCCTGAAACTATAAAAAAATAACTAACCAACCAGCGTCACCTGTAACAGTTATATGGTGATCACTGGTGAAAGGGTTAACTAGGGGGCAATCAGGGGGCTTTATGCGGTAGTATATGGGGGTCCCTGGCGCTATAAAAAGCTGCGGCGAACCTAAATACCTACCTGCCTAACTAGCGTCACCTGTGACACTAATACGGCGATCAGAAAAATGATCGCTTATTAGGCTGGGTTCACACTGGAGCGATGCGGAAACGCCGCGAATCCGCGGCGGGTTCCCGCATCGCATGCCTCCCGGCGGCAGTTCACACTGCCCTATGCGAACTGCTGGGAGTGTCAGTGAAATGTTACTGACACCCCCAGATCAGTTCGCATATCGCAGTGCGATCTGCAAACTCGGATCGCATGGTGTGAACACCCATGCGATCCGATTCTGCTGCGGGCCAAAAAAAGGGTCCCGTGCGAATTTGCGGCGGGTGCGGCGGGTGTGGCGGGTGCGGCGGGTGCGGCGAATGGCTGAACTCGAATCGCACAGAGATCGGATGTGATTTGCACTGCAGTGCGGTGCGAATCACATTCGTTCTCATAAACCGCTGCAATGTGAACCCAGCCTTAGTGACACTGGCGACGGGGGGTGATCACGGGGTTAAACCTTTATTGGGGGGGTTAGGGGGGTACATTAGAACTAAAGGGGGCTAACTCTAACTGCCCTAACAGTTATTACAGTCACAAATGACACCAATGCAAAAAAAAAAAAAAAAAAAAAAAAATGACATTGGTGTCACTGTGACTGGGGGGCAGGGGTAATTGGGGGGGTGATCGGGGGGTAAAGGGGGGGTGTGAGTGTGCCTGGCATGTTCTACTGTGTGTGTAGAGTGTTGGTGCAACTCACCGATCCGCTCTCCTCCGTGTCGGAACGGAAAATACCGACACGGAGGAGAGAATACATCACTTCCTCTCCTGTGTTTACATTACAGGAGAGGAAGTGATGTCACCGGGGATTTCCATTCGTCGAGAGCGATCGCGAGGGGGTGGCCATGAATGAATGGCCGCCCCCTCATCCCAGGTCGCTCTCGAAGAAATGCCGACCGCCGCAGGCACCGGGGGGGGGCCCGATCGGGCCCCCCACCCGCGGGCAGGCAGGGACTTATATATACGCCCATATGCCTGCCCGTGCCATTCTGCCGACGTATATCGTCGTGCGGCGGTCGGCAAGTGGTTAAAGAGGATGGCCACCTGAAAAAAAAAATACAAGCAATCGCTCATTTCTCGGCTGCCCCAGCCGCCATCCTCGGTCAGGGAATTCAGAAGTGAAGCGTTGCAGCTTCACTGCCTGGTTCCCTACTGCGCATGCGCGAGTCGCGCTGCACGTCTCCACTGGCCCCTGCTGTGTCCTGGGAACTGTGTGGTTCCCAGAACACAACGGGGGGGGGGTGGGGGGGGCCGCATCTGCGGCTAGCTATTCCCGGAAGTGGGTGCAGATACCTGTATTCTACAGGTATCTGCACCCCCCCCCTTCCCCCTGAAAGGTGCCAATTGTGACACCGGAGGGTGGGGAGGGTTACGATGATCGGAACTTCCACTCCAGGGTGGAATTCCGCTTTTAAAGTCTAAATCCTTTTTCTGACATTTCTTAAGTTAAAATAAATATTTTTTTTTGCTAGATTACTTGTTATATATATATATATATATATAATTGTATATTTTTTTTTTTAGCAGAGACCTAGGGAATAAAATGGCAGCGGTCTTTCAAATGCAATTTTTTGGGAAAAAATACACTTTAATAACTAAAAATGAAACAGTAAAGTTAGCACAATTTTTTATTTTTTTTTATGTGAAAGATGTTACGTCGTGAGAGAACCTTGATCTATCTTCTAAACAAAAAAAAATCGTGATTCTCATTTTAGCCAGAATCGTGCAGCTTTGTCAGACTCGGGTACTTGCGCTGTTTGCATTTAATTAAATACATTAGGGATTCAATCAGCCTCCACTACACTTTTATCGTAGAGGGAGATTGTTACGTGTTAGATTGGTGAAATCATCAGATTAATATAGGTAGAGGTCGACCGATATGGGTTTTTCTCTGGCTGATGCCGATATTTGGAAATCATGGCGGCCGATATATGATGCCGATTTTATTATTTTTTTTTTTTTATGGGCTATGTTAGGCCGAATTATTATTATTATTTTTTTTATTTTTTTTTATTTTTTTTCCTTTAATCCCCCTTGATCTCATGAAATCTAACAGAGACCTTTCCCACTGGGGCGTTTTTCAGGCGCTTTTGGGCTAAAAATAGCGACTGTAAAGTGCCTGCAAAATGGCTCCCCTGCAGTCTGTGTGAAAGACAGAGTGCTTTCACACTGAGGCGATGTGCTGGCAGGATCTTAAAAAAAACTCCTGCAAGCAGCACGTTTGGAGTGGTGTATACCGCTCCTCCACCACTCCTGCCCATTGATATGAATGGGCACCACTGCCGAAGTGCATGCAATGCGATTTGGCAGCGGTGCTTCACGGGCGCATTTAACCTCTTCCTCGGCTGCTAGCTGGGTTATATGTGCCCCACTAGCAGCCAAATAGCACCGCTATAATGATAGTAAAGAGCCGCTAAAACTTGCAGAGTTTTACCATCAATGCCTGCCCGCTCCAGTGTGAAAGCGGCCTTCATAAGTGATGCAGAAAATTTCTTACATTTAAACATTTATTAAACAAAACAAACCTTCAATCAGTTTACTTGTATGTATGATTTAGATAAAAAAAAAACAAAAAAAAAACGATATATTAAATAAAAACAGGTAGTCAAAACTTTTGGACGAAAAAAATAAATGGGCTAACTTTACTGTTTTTTAAATTTTTTATTTTTTTTTAAATCGTGTAGTTTTATTTTTTTTTTTCCCCCAAAAAATGCATTTTGAAAGACCTCTGTGCAAATGCCGTGTGACATAAAATATTACAACAACCGCTATTTTATTCCCTAGGATCTCTGATAAAAAAAATAAAAAAAAAAAAAAAAATAAAAATAAATATATATATATATATATATATATATATATATATATATATATATATATATATATATATATATATATATATATATATATATATATATATATATATATATATATATATATATATATATATATATTATAATATAATATAATTTTTGGGGGGTCTAAATGATTTTCTGGCAGAAAATACAGGACTTTACTTGTATGCAACAAGTGTCAGAAAAGATTTAGTCTTTAAATGGTTAAACTGAGAACTCTACACACAGAGATGAGTTCATTCATTCAAGTGTAAACATTGTATCTTTTTGCTCTTTTTCTTGGCAGACTGCCCAGAGAGGAGACAAGTTGTTTCTATGACGACTCAGGTAACTTACACTGACTTCTATTACAGAAGTAATTTCCAAGTCACGCTGTAGTTCTAAAAAGGGCCTTTTTTATCAGCACAATCAGCCGATGCCGATTAATTAAAAAAACGGCAAATATCGGCCGATATATCGGTCGACCTCTAAATATAGGACTCCTGTTCCTCGTGTAACATTTTTAGGTCCTCCTAATTTTGGATTTTTCCCTTGTCTGTCTTGTACTCGGTGAACAAGTATGATTAAGGGAAAAAGCTTTTGCCATCCACATAAAGGATACAACATCAATATTAACCACTTCAATACAGGGCACTTAAACACCTTCCTGCCCAGACCAATTTTGAGCTTTCAGCGCTGTCGCACTTTGAATGACAATTGCGCGGTCATGCTACACTGTACCCAAATGAAATTTTTATCATTTTTTTCCCACAAATAGAGCTTTCTTTTGGTGGTATTTGATCACCTCTACGGTTTTTATTTTTTGCGCTACAAATAAAAAAATACCGAAAATTTTGAAAAAAAACGTTTTTTTTGTTTCAGTTTCAAAACTTTGTAAATAAGTACGTTTTCTCCTTCACTGATGGGCACTGATGGGGCTACACTGATGGGCACTGATAAGGCGGCACTGATGGGCACCAATGTGGCACTGATGGGCGGCACTGATGGGCGGCACTGATGGGCGGCACAAATTGCCACTGATAGCTGGCACGGATGGGCGGCATGGATAGGCGGCACAGGTGGGCATGGATAGGCGGCACAGGTGGGCATGGATAGGCGGCACAGGTGGGCATGGATAGGCGGCACAGGTGGGCACTCAGGCGGCACAGGTGGGCACTCATAGGCGGCATCGGTGTTATAGTAATGGATGCCAATCAGTGCCAAACAATAATGCATGCCAATCAGTGATGCCCATTGTGGGCACTGATTGGCACCCATTGTGCTGACTGGCATCCCTGGTGGTCTAGGGAGGATTATGGCCTTTATTACCTTTTCCCTGGTGGTCTAGTGGCGTCCCTGGTGGTCCAGTGTGGGCATCCTCGGGGGGGCTGTGCTGATAATCGATCAGCACAGACCCCCCCCTGTCAGAGGAGCAGCCGATCGGCTCTCCTCTACTCGCGTCTGACAGACGCGAGTGAGGGAAAGCCGATCACCGGCTCTTCCCATTTACACTGTGATCAGCCGTGATTGGACACGGCTGATCACATGGGAAAGAGTCTCCGTCAGACTCTTTACCGAGATCGTAGTTGCCGGGTGTCAGACTGACACCCCGCAACAACGATCGCCGCGATGCGCGCCCCCGGGGGCGCGCAGCGGCTCATAATCCTGATCACGTCATATGACGTCCGGTCAGGATTATGAAACCACTTTGCCACCGTCAATTCCCTATAGGGCGGGCGGCAAGTGGTTAAAGATCATTTTACCTGTCAGTCATCCTACGTTGTATATATCGTTAAATGTCCATGTGGATTGATTTATGTAGGGGAAACAACTCAAAAAGTAAAAGACAGGATTGCAAGACACAAGTTCTCTATTCATGATAAATTACCATTATCGAGGCATTTCTTGGAGAAAAAACACACTGTATCTCGATTAAGATATATGGTTATTGATGGAGTATTCGCAAATAGACCAGGAGGAGACAGGAAATTGATTTTTAAAAAAAACGAGAAGGGGGCGTGGCCTGGCGATGCAATAGAGCGGACGTGTGCTCTGTGAGCTCCGGGGCCGACACCACTAAAATAGCCTAAAATACACGGATTGTCTCACATCCTTCTCGCCTGACGATGGGCCGGCGAACGGGCAAGTCCCTGCCCAAGAAAGGTGCATCCACGGGATCGATTAAGCGGTTCCTTTCCGTGGAACCTGAAGATGCGGAGGGACAGGACGTCCTAGGCCGCTCGCCGCGCGGTGGAGTAGACCCCGCCTCCCGCGATAGGCCGGAACGGAGACCGCGCTCACCTGAATCTTCTGTGGACTCGGGCGACGAGGAGGACCTGCCTAGTTCTGCTGGTGCGGCGACGAAGGTGAGCGGCATGCCTACCACCTCTGATCTGGCCTCTATGCTGCTGAACTTGGAGCGGGTCATTAAGAAGGAGGTCTCCGCGGTCCGAGCGGACCTGTCTCAAGTATTGCTGCGGGTCGAAGAATCTGAACAACGTCTGGATCGACATGCGAACGCTATTAGGACTTTGCAGGCGACTACCCGTCAACTTGCAATTGCTCATCGAACGACCGTTTACAAGCTCGAAGACCAAGAGAATCGCAACAGACGCAATAACGTTCGGATTCGGGGTCTCCCTGAAGCAACTGGGGATGATGACCTTTTACCGTCCGTCAGAGGCATTTTTAACAGCCTCCTCGGCCGAGCGGCGGATGCCCCCTTAAAGATTGACCGTGTGCATAGAGCTCTTCGACCCTGCAACCTCACCACGGACATCCCACGTGACGTCATATGCCGGGTCCACCATTATCCCGAGAAGGAGCTGATCATGCAGAAGGCTAGGGGCGCCACGCCATTCGACTTTGATGGGGCGATGTTATCCTTCTTTCCCGATTTGGCGAGGGAGACTTTGGATAGACGCAGAGCCCTGCGTCCCCTCACGGAACTGCGGCGTCCATTAAATATAAGTGGGGCTTTCCTGCGGCCCTGATTGCTTCTCAGGATGGCAGAACCGCGATACTTTGCTTCCCAGAAGACCTGCCCAGATTCTGCAACGATCTGAATGTGAATATCCCAGAGCTGTGTAAAATGGACCCTCGCGCCACTATGTGCTAAACGTGAAATGGATCTACGTGCATCAAAATAAAATATATAACAAAGTATAATGTAACAATCTGTGGAATAACAAAAGTGCAAGTGCTGCTAAATAAAACAAAAAATGCAGCGGGACAAAATAGTAAACACAAACTATCACTAGAATAAATAAAAAAGAGTCCTGCGCAAATAATACCACAAAAAATGAATAATGTATATAAATGGGAAAAAAACAAGAGTCAATGAAAATATTTCAAAATAAACACACCAATAGTGTAAGTGTGTAGTGAAAAAACACTGGAGGAAGAACAGGACCAAATGTTCCAAAAGATCAGGCTCCCAGAACTCTCACCTCAGAGATGGAATAATAAGGCAAAAGAAAATAATTCCAATGGACTTCTCCTTCACTTCTCTGTGCACAATCATCAAATGGTATAAACTTCTACCACTAGAGGGCCGATTCAACCTCTTATGAGTAATGCTGCAGCATATGTATCCTCGTGGTGTGAAACTTAAAGAAAACACAGAGGGGAAGGGGGAAGGGAGAGAGAAAGGGGACTCCAATAGTGTAGTGGTTTCCAAAACTGAATAAATTTATTTAAGAGAAAGCAAATGGACTCTCACATTTAAAAAGAAAATATCAAACAGAAAGAGATCTGGCGTATACAGCCAGTCTTACGCTTGTTCCGGTATTCCTACGGCCACTCCCTACGCGTTACGTCACCACGTGACTTCTTCATGGGGATGACGCTAGACCGTTCGTAATATGCTTATATACGAGAAAACCGGAAACGATCGGACCGGAAACGTCCGAACGACCATTTTGAAAGAGGTAAAAAACGTCCGAACGACCATTTTGAAAGAGGTAAAAACAATCATGTTGGCCGGATGTAGAAACTCCGCCATCTTGCTCCTCCAAAATGATGAAAGGGAAGTGTATGTACACCACCATTTTAGACCGGAAATGATTCTTCGGCCATTTTAATACAATATGGTGTACAGAGAAATATACATTCTCCCTTTAAAGAGTAAAATAGATCCGAACAAAATATAGAATCCGAACGAAATGTAAATACTAAAGATAAAAAATAAAGCCTAAAAATTGAAAAATAGTATATATCTAACAATTTATGTTAAGATCATCAAAAATTATATATAAAAACCGCAATAGACATGAATGTATAAATATCATGATATACAAATAAGAATATATATAAACAATGTGGATAAGGAATAAAATATCCTAGCGATTTAAAATATTACGTCACTATATAGAAAATGTATATATAATATAAATAGCGACAATAGATAAAATATATAAAAATATTAAAATATATGTAAAAATAGTAGATATAGTGAAATATAACTCAAACTGTTCACCAAATAAAATGCCAAAAAAAAAAAAATTGATAATGATGGCATACCGGAAATAGAGCAAGACTTTACATGAAATATCCTATCATAATAATACTACAAGAGAATAAAATGTATACAGTATAATGCATAAAATTAAAAATTGTTTAACAAACAGTTAAGATCAAAATCAACATTTAAACCATCAGGATAAAAAGATCTCATAGTAAAAATCCACCTAGATTCCTTCTGACTGATGGTTCTAATTTTATGGCTACCCCTCCATGAAGAATTAAATCTTTCAATACCCCAAAATTCTAAATGGGAAGGGTCCCTATTGTGAACTTGATCAAAATGTCTGGAGACACTGTGTTGTGGAAAGCCCTTTATAATATTCTGTATGTGTTCTTTTAGTCTTACTTTAAGTGCTCTTTTTGTTCTTCCAATGTATTGTAATTTACAACTACATTGTAAACAATATACCACGCCTTCTGTATGGCATCCAATAAAGTCACGTATCGTATGTGTTTCTCCGGTAATAGTACTAGTAAAATCAGATCTTTTATTTTGAAATTTCTTGGCATGTCGACATGTGAAGCAATTCTTGCAAGGATAAAAGCCTTTTCCAGTAAAAAAAAGTAAAATCTCTTTTAGGGGGTGGATCAACCACGGATTTAGCTATGATATCTCTCAACGTGGGAGCCCTTTTAAAAATAATATTAGGTTTTTGCGGCAAGAGATTGCCCAAATCTTTATCTTTCTTCAATATGTGCCAATGTCGACTTAACAAACGGGAGATTTCTTTGTGTTGTACATTATTATCCAATATAATCGAAGGGACTTCTGAATTACATTTATTTTTGTCCTTACTGTTGTTTTCAAGCATCTTGAACCTATCCATACTTTTAACATGTTCAATTTCTTTTCTTATAAAGGCGTCCTCATATCCTTTTTCTTTGAATCTGGTAGCAATTAAATCAGCTTGTTCTAGATAATCCTCAATTTTGCTACAGTTTCTTCTAATCCGATCCGATCTAATCTAATACATTTTATTCTCTTGTAGTATTATTATGATAGGATATTTCATGTAAAGTCTTGCTCTATTTCCGGTATGCCATCATTATCAATTTTTTTTTTGGCATTTTATTTGGTGAACAGTTTGAGTTATATTTCACTATATCTACTATTTTTACATATATTTTAATATTTTTATATATTTTATCTATTGTCGCTATTTATATTATATATACATTTTCTATATAGTGACGTAATATTTTAAATCGCTAGGATATTTTATTCCTTATCCACATTGTTTATATATTCTTATTTGTATATCATGATATTTATACATTCATGTCTATTGCGGTTTTTATATATAATTTTTGATGATCTTAACATAAATTGTTAGATATATACTATTTTTCAATTTTTAGGCTTTATTTTTTATCTTTAGTATTTACATTTCGTTCGGATTCTATATTTTGTTCGGATCTATTTTACTCTTTAAAGGGAGAATGTATATTTCTCTGTACACCATATTGTATTAAAATGGCCGAAGAATCATTTCCGGTCTAAAATGGTGGTGTACATACACTTCCCTTTCATCATTTTGGAGGAGCAAGATGGCGGAGTTTCTACATCCGGCCAACATGATTGTTTTTACCTCTTTCAAAATGGTCGTTCGGACGTTTTTTACCTCTTTCAAAATGGTCGTTCGGACGTTTCCGGTCCGATCGTTTCCGGTTTTCTCGTATATAAGCATATTACGAACAGTCTAGCGTCATCCCCATGAAGAAGTCACGTGGTGACGTAACGCGTAGGGAGTGGCCGTAGGAATACCGGAACAAGCGTAAGACTGGCTGTATACGCCAGATCTCTTTCTGTTTGATATTTTCTTTTTAAATGTGAGAGTCCATTTGCTTTCTCTTAAATAAATTTATTCAGTTTTGGAAACCACTACACTATTGGAGTCCCCTTTCTCTCTCCCTTCCCCCTTCCCCTCTGTGTTTTCTTTAAGTTTCACACCACGAGGATACATATGCTGCAGCATTACTCATAAGAGGTTGAATCGGCCCTCTAGTGGTAGAAGTTTATACCATTTGATGATTGTGCACAGAGAAGTGAAGGAGAAGTCCATTGGAATTATTTTCTTTTGCCTTATTATTCCATCTCTGAGGTGAGAGTTCTGGGAGCCTGATCTTTTGGAACATTTGGTCCTGTTCTTCCTCCAGTGTTTTTTCACTACACACTTACACTATTGGTGTGTTTATTTTGAAATATTTTCATTGACTCTTGTTTTTTTCACATTTATATACATTATTCATTTTTTGTGGTATTATTTGCGCAGGACTCTTTTTTTTATTTAATATCCCAGAGCTACCTGGCTGGCAGGATGGCATCCCGCCTTTACCCAATGGGGCCGACCAGGGATGGCAGAAAGTGGGTCGTGCCCGTCGCTCCTCTGCCCAGGATCACCGCCCTTGAAACGACGAAATGCCCTGCCGCTGGCTTTCCCGCACTGGATTATGGGCTGCAATCGCAAGGTTTACCACCCTACTGAAGGTGTGCTGTCTTCCCTACCCTGATTGTACGTAGCCAAGGACCGTCTCTGGTGGCTGCTGGACCTAGCTAGGTCAAGGGTAGGATGTTGATTGCTGTGCCGACTACACCTTTGTGCCTCCCTGGGGGCCCCTACCCGAGGGTGGACATTGCTATCTTTTCGTTCTGGGTCCTCTGACTTTGTTGTGCATATGTTTTATTTACTGTTTTATTTTTTATTTTCTCTCCCCTTGTTTCTTAAGCTTGGGTGGATTGCGGTTTCCCCTTGCCTGCTTTACCGCCCTAGTTCCGTATTCTATTATACAGGCGTTCTACTGTTATACATATTGGATGATGTGAGTTATCTGCTGTGGTGTCGGCACCGGGCCACTGGGCTGTGCTTCAGACCCCTATGGTGGGGTTTGTGCCCAGTTGCCTGAGTCCCGTCTCCCCCTTTTTTGAGCGGGGGCTGCCCGGCGCGGGCCCTGGTGCCCTTGCCCCTTCTGGGGTGGGGGGCGCGGGGGCCCTGTGGAGGGCTTGTAGCCCGCTCTCGCACAGCATGATTATGCGTGCAACACTAGCTGTTGTCAGACAGCATTTTTTCTGGTATTTTTTGTTTTTCCCACTACTATGTGGTCTTTTCTCTTTCTGTTCCTTTTCCTTCTTCTTTTCTTCTCCCTCCCCCCCTTCCTTGGCTCCTTCCTACACCCTCCCCTGCCCTCTCCACCCCATTTAGCGGTGGTCCGCCTCTATACTGTACTGGTTATATGTTGGTGTTCGCGGTTCCTCCTCCAGAGACCTCATGGCCACGGTGAACCTTGTATCTTTTAACGTAAGGGGCCTCCATGCCCCGGGGAAGCGACACAATTTATATAGAGAGCTGGATCGTTTGCGGGGGGACGTGGTCTTCCTCCAGGAGACCCACCTCACACATACGACCCTAGTCAGACTACACTCCCCGAAGTACCCCACGTGGTACTACAGCCTTTCCGACATTTCCAAAGCAAAGGGTGTGGCCGTTGGGTTTCGTAGGGGAACCGCGTTCACGTTTGACGCTATGCTGAACGATCCCGCGGGACGCTTTCTGTTTCTCCGGGGCACCCTGGGCAGCATGCCGTGTACCCTAGCTACCTTGTATTCCCCTAACAAGAATCAAGCAGGTTTTCTTGCCTCCACACAACTCCTTGCGGAGTTTTGCCCGTGGATGTATCCTACTAGCGGACGACTTTAATGTTCCGCTGGAACCTACTTTGGACACCTCTAGGGGTGGCTCCTCTTTATCCGGCAGAGGATTGAAGTTTATACGCTCACGACTCCATGACCTACAGTTGATGGATGTCTGGAGAATCGCTCACCCGCGGGAAAGGGACTTTACCTACTAATCTTCTGTACACCAAACGTATTCCAGAATTGATCTGTGTTTCATTGATCATCAACACCTTCCGCTCATAGTGAAGTCAAGCATTGACTCCTCTCCCCTGTCAGATCACGCACCTATCTCGTTAACTATCAAAGTAGAGTCCATACCTCTGAAATCCACTAATTGGAAGTTGAATGAAGACCTGATAGCCGAGGAGGCGGACAAAAAGGTGATGGGGGACGATTTAGAGTTTTACTTTAGGACTAACGTAAGCCCTGACGTTTCCCCGGGAGTGTTATGGGAGGCCCATAAGGTGTATATTAGGGGTAAGTTTATGGAATTGGGATCCAGGAAAAAGAGGGAGCGCATGCTACAACAATCTACCTTGCTGCGTGAAATCGCTGGCTTGGAACGCCAACACAAACTGAATCAGACCCCGGCCCTTTTCCACACCCTGACTGAGAAGCGGGAGACCCTGAAGTTCCTCCTTCATTTGGACCAAAAGCGACGCTCTCGGTTAGTGGCTCAACGGTTTTATGAGTGGGGGGATAAACCCAGCAGGTTATTGGCCAACTCGGTGCGACAGCGTAAGAACGCGGCGTTCATTGCTAAGGTTAAGACCCCCTCGGGAGACCTGGTGTTTGATACCCCCCAAATAGCCAAGACGTTTAGAGACTTTTATCAATGCCTGTATCAGGTGCACCAGGACGTCCGGGATGGAGACACAAGGGGGCGCCTTATCTGGGACTATCTGGCCCGTGCCGCCCTCCCCACGCTCCCTGCGGAGGTCTTGGCCTCCTTGGAGAGTGAGTTTACATCGACGGAGCTCATGGGTGCCATGAAGGGCATGGCCTGTGGCAAGGCCCCCGGGACCTGATGGCCTCACGGTGACTTATTATCGAGCGTACGCTGACATACTGCTCCCTTACTTGACCAACTATGCTAACGTGACCTCGGCCGGCGGTGACCTTCGCCCGGAAACCACTCATGCCCACATCACTGTTCTACCCAAGGCGGGCAAAGACCCCAGTGACTGTGCGAGCTACCGCCCTATCTCGCTACTGAACATTGACGCAAAAATTTATGCTAAAGCCATAGCGAACAGGCTGCTCCCCTTGATACCACAATGGGGTTCATCCCGGGGAGGGAGGCGCGGGATAACTCTCTTCGCACACTTTCCCTGATGGCGTATGTACGGCGGACTTCCCAGCCCACCCTGTTACTCTCCACAGATGCTGAGAAGGCGTTTGACAGGGTGGCCTGGGAATATCTTATGGCAACGCTGGCGCATCTAGGAATTGGCCCCTCTTTGCGCTCTAAAATATCGGCCTTATACCACCGTCCCACTGCTCAAATACGAATTAATGGCACCCTTAGTGACCCCTTCACCTTATACAATGGTACCCGCCAGGGATGCCCACTCTCGCCAATTTTGTTCGCGATCTCCCTAGAACCATTCCTCTCCCTCATCAGGCGCAACCCGAGCATACATGGTATATCAATAGGCAAAACGGAACACAAATACGCAGCATACGCTGATGATATATTGTTTTATGTACAACAACCGCTGATCACCCTCCCCAATCTTATGTCTGAGTTTGTGGCCTATGGCTCGGTTTCAAATTTTAAAATCAATATGTCCAAATCGGAACTGTTAAACATCTCTGTCCCCGCCCGACAGGTGTCTCACCTGAAGCGGAACTACCCCTTTACTTGGCAGTTGAGCTCCATGAAATATCTAGGTATTCAACTCACGCCCTCCCTGTCGTCCCTATTCCGCGCTAACTTTATACCCCTGCTTAACACACTTAGGTCAGATATCCAGAAATGGTCCCAGCTGCGACATTCTTGGTTGGGCAGAATCGGGTTGGTCAAGATGCTGCCCAGGGTGCTCTTTATGCTTCAGATGGTCCCCTTTGGGATACCGGTTGTTTTTTTTACGATATTGACTTCTATGGTATATAGATACATATGGAATAGGAAAAGACCCAGGCTCCCTAGGTCTCTCCTCACCCGCCCTAAGTGTAAGGGTGGCTTAGCAGTGCCGGATTTTAAGCTTTATTATCGATCCATTGTGTTGACTAGGCTCTCTGACTGGAAATATTGCAAAGAGACTAAACTATGGGTTAACCTAGAGGCAGACCTCTGTGGCACTGAACTCTCCACACTGTGGATCCCAAGGAAATTCCGGACTCTCTTGCCTACTACGTCACCGCTAACGCAATCATCATTGATGGTATGGGACTCTATGTGTAAGACACATGGTTGGTCGTATAATTCCCCCCTGATGCCCTTGATAGGACACAATTTCTTTCCACCTGGTAATATGGACCCTGAAACTCATCCATGGCAGCTGGGCAATAACATCTACCTGCATCAAGTCGCCTTCCCCTCTGGCGTTTTGCCGCTCTCTACCATCATGGGTGCATCTCCCATATCATATATGGACCGCTGGAAACATCACCAATTATTGGCCTTTGTTCGTTCGCTCCCAAAACCCTTACGCTCCTTGGCGGAGCTTACGCCTTTGGAAACCGCATTTGCCGACACTGACCCAACTGAGAAGCCAATTTCGTACTTTTATCAAGCTCTGCTGTCCCTCACTTCTACTAATACTCCCACATTCCTACGCAACTGGGAACGGGATTTACAAATGGAACTTTTGCTGTCCCAAAAGTCACAAATCCTGGCCCTGGCACATACCTCCTCCGGATCATCTAAAACGTCGGACATGGCGTATAAGCTTTTAACCAGATGGCACTACACGCCTGTGGTATTGCATAGGTTTTTCCCCCTGACCTCACCACTGTGTTGGCGGGAGTGCGGAGAGGAGGCTACTCATGCTCATATTTGGTGGTACTGCCCGAGGATCCGTCCATTCTGGCTAACGATTCTATATTGGATTAAAGAGATCCAGGGATGGGAGGTTCCTAATGACCCATGGTATGTTTTGTTCCACTACACGGGGAAGCCAACAGGCCCTTATAAAAGATCAATTACACCCCACCTCCTTAATGCCGCAAAAACCCTCATTCCACAATTTTGGAAACTGAGGAAGATCCCTACGCTCCGACGTTGGTTACTCAACGTGGATACCACTTACTACATGGAGGACCTGACTCTCTCCCTCCGTGGCAAATCTGAGCTGGCAACAAAAATTTGGGCCTGTTGGGTTGCCTTTAAATACTCCTCTAGCTATGCAGATATAATGTCTCAACCACTGTGATGTAAGCATAACACTTAAGGTTTTTAAGGTAATTTTGGGGCTGATATCAGAGGCAGACCTGCATCCCCCCCCCCCCTCCTCCCCCCACCTTCACATCCCCCACACTTCTCTGTGTTCTTTATTTCATGCCCTTTTCTTCCTTTCTTCCTTTTCTTTTCTTTTTCTCTATATCTGTCAATTGTGTTTTCTCTTTCATAATGGAAGAGAAGGGTGTATTCTTATTACCGCAGAGGCTGGATGGTTCCAGCGGCAGTGATTCGTATCGATCACCTGGCCATGTGCCTTTGAAATCCTGTCGATGGTTCCAGTTCATATGCTGCCTCTATTAACTAGACCCTCGTGGGCGGTATTTTGTTTTGAACCATGGCTGCTGATAATGTGATATAACTGTCCCATGCACGAGTTTACGTATTGTCTATTATGTTATTGTACATGCTTCTTTTCTTCAATAAACATTAATAAAAAAAAAAAAAAAAGAGAAGTTTATTGGGTCGATCGTTTGGACACGCTTCAGCTGAAAGCGTTAAACACTGATTTTGACCTGTGCCTGTTTCTTTAATGAGTGCAAGTCAAAATGAAGAACTAGTATATGTTGGGATGGTGCTGATATTTATGGCGGTTAAAGAGGAAGTAAAGGCGCAAAAAACAAACAAAAAAAACACACCCTGTAAGGCAAAGGCATAATGAGCTAGTATGCATAGCATGCTAGCTCATTATGAATAACTTACCTGAGAACGAAGCCCCCAAAGCGGTCCTCCGTCTTCCTCTTTGCGACTTCCAGGTCTCGCTGCTCTGGCGCTGTGATTCGCCGGAGCCGCGATGACGTCACTCCCGCACATGTGCACGGGAGCCAACACTCACGGCATATCTGCGGCCTGCCCAGTGCGCCTGCACGCCACTGTCTACGTTGGCTGTCTTGGGGTAAATATCTTCTAAACCGTGTAGGTTTAGGAGATATTTCTTGGACCTACAGGTAAGCCTTAATCTAGGCTTGCCTGTAGGTCTAAGTGGTTTGTAAGGGTTATTTTACTGATTTATGATTGTGATCGAGCATTTGATTAATAATGTATTCTTTTTTTATGTAGTGAGAAATTAGATGTACCCATGACCTATAAAATGGCTCCGATACCACTTGAAAGTAACTGATAGTAGGATTAAAGCCGAGGTCCACCCTAAAGTGGACCTCCGCTCATCGGAACCCTCCCCCCCTCCGGCACCACAATTGGCACCTTTCAGGGGGGAGGGGGGTGCAGATACCTGTACAGTACAGGTATTCTGCACCCACTTCCGGGATAGCTCTCTGCGGAAAGGGGCGTAGATTACGCCCCTTTCCGCAAGTGCCCGCCCCTTTCCGCAAGTGCCCTGCTGCCTGCTGGGAAACACACAGATCCCAGAGGCAGCGGGGACCGTCCTTATTGCGCAGCGCGATTCGCGCATGCGCAGTAGGGAACTGGGAAATGAAGCCGAAAGGCTCCATTTCCTGATTCCCATACCCAAGATGGCGGCGGCAGCACCTTACAGACGATCTAGAGATCGGCTTCGGGTGCCGACATCGCGGGCGTGCTGGACAGGTAAGTGTCACTATTTTAAAAGTCAGCAGCTGCAGTATTTGTAGCTGCTGGCTTTAAAAAAAAAAAAAAAAAAAAAAACGCGGAGTCCCGGTGGACTCCCGCTTTAAGAAATATAGAGTTAAATGTGGCTTAATTGATTCCAGCTGATTTTATTACTGTGATTAAGTAGTCTGTGATTCTGATAAATGTTATGTGAAGTGTTACCAGTTGTAGACATGAGATTGTGAGACAGAGCGCTAGCTTCATAGCCCGAAACGTCGACTGCCAGTTGTACCTGGTACTTTTTGATATTTCTATCTGATGTAATCCTTTTTTGTAAATAAAGGAATTTTGTGCAGCAATCTGCATTGTTGTTTCTATATATCTGTCCGTGGGAAGGACTAGATTGCTTGCACTTCAAGGATCGTTCAGTGCATCTTACCTCTACAATTTTGTATGTATGTATGTATGTATGTATGTATGTATGTAAATTTTTATTTTTTTTATATATATAACGATTAATCTTTTATTTATTTTTGATTGATAAATTCTTTTGATCGGTACTCGCCTCTCCACCGGTGTAGTGTCATATTTTGCTGCCTATCACAGAATGCTACGGAAGTGACGTTGCCGCCAGAAATTGCGTACTGCGCAAAGCGTTCCAAACACTCGCGCCGTGCATTCCAACATAGTTTTGGCAATACAGTTCAGCGAAACCATCACATAATGTTACGGAAGTGATGTTACAGACAACACAAACACTGGGCCGTGCGTTACAACACTAATACTTCCCTTGTTACCTAGTATCATTTTTTACCAACCATGCTGAGCTACGTGCGGTGTTAGGTTCTGCATTGCTGGGACTTGCAGTGCCTATCCTGAGCTACGTGCTTCAATGTTCAGTATCCTCATCCTTATCCACGTGCTTCAATGTTCAGTGTCCTCATCCTTATCCCCAGGCTTCAATGTTCAGTGTCCTCATCCTTATCCCCGGGCTTCAATGTTCAGTGTCCTCATCCTTATCCCCGGGCTTCAATGTTCAGTGTCCTCATCCTTATCCACGTGCTTCAATGTTCAGTGTCCTCATCCTTATCCCCGGGCTTCAATGTTCAGTGTCCTCATCCTTATCCCCGGGCTTCAATGTTCAGTGTCCTCATCCTTATCCCCGGGCTTCAATGTTCAGTGTCCTCATCCTTATCCCCGGGCTTCAATGTTCAGTGTCCTCATCCTTATCCACGTGCTTCAATGTTCAGTGTCCTCATCCCTATCCCCGGGCTTCAATGTTCAGTGTCCTCATCCTTATCCTCGTGCTTCAATGTTCAGTGTCCTCATCCCTATCCCCGGGCTTCAATGTTCAGTGTCCTCATCCCTATCCCCGGGCTTCAATGTTCAGTGTCCTCATCCCTATCCCCGGGCTTCAATGTTCAGTGTCCTCATCCCTATCCCCGTGCTTCAATGTTTAGTGTCCTCATCCCTATCCCCGTGCTTCAATGTTCAGTGTCCTCATCCCTATCCCCGTGCTTCAATGTTCAGTGTCCTCATCCTTATCCCCGTGCTTCAATGTTCAGTGTCCTCATCCCTATCCCCGAGCTTCAATGTTCAGTGTCCTCATCCTTATCCCCATGCTTCAATGTCCTCATTGAAAAAAAAAAAGTCCTGCAAGCAGCATCTTTCGAGTGGTGTATACCGCTCCTCCACCACTCCTGCCCATTGAAATGAATGGGCACCGCTGCCGAAGCACCTGCAATGCGATTTGGCAGCGGCGCTTCACAGGCACATTTAACCCCTTCCTGGGCCGCTAGCTGAATTATAATTCCCCCGCTAAAATTACGGTAAAGCGCCGCTAAAACTGGCAGCGTTTTACCGTCAACGCCTGCTCGCTCCAGTGTGAAAGCAGCCTTAAGACCCCTTTCACACCAGGGCGTTTTTGCAGGCACTATAGCGTTAGAAATAGCGCTTGCAAAACGCCATAAAGAAGCTGCACCATTGTGTGTAGTGTGAAAGCCCGAGGGCTTTCACACTACAGCGGTGCGCTGGCAGGACATCAGAAAAAAGTCCTGCCAGCAGCTTCTTTGGAGCGGTGAAGGAGTGGTGTGTTTACTGCTCATCCACCGCTGCTCCCTATTGAAATCAATGGGGCAGCGCTGTAATACTGCCGGCTATGGTGGCATATTGCCAGCGGGTTTAACCCTTTCGCGGCCGCTAGCGGGGGGTAAAAGCACCCCGCTAGCGCCCGAAATGCGCCGCAAATCCGGCGGTAAAACGCCGCTAAAAATGGCGGCTTTTTACCGCCCACGCTATCGGTGGTGTGGTGTGAAAGGGGTCTTAGTGATACAGAAAATTTCGGACGTTTATTAAACAAAACAAACATCCAAACAGTTCACGTGTATGTATAATTTAGAATGAAATGTATATTAAACAAAAACAGGTAATCAAAACTTTTGGATGAAAAAAAATGGGCTACCTTTTAATGTTTTTTTTTTTTTTTTTTTTTTTTTTTTAATCTGCGTATTTTTTCCCCAAAAAAATGAGTTTGAAAGACCGCTGCGCAAATACCGCGTGACATAAAATATTGCAACAACCGCTATTTTATTCCCTAAGATCTCTGCTAAAAATATATATATAAGTTTTTGGGGGTTCCAAGTGAATTTCTAGCAGAAAATACAGGATTTTTATTTGTAAGCATCAAGGGTCAAAAAAGATTGTCTTTATATGGTTAAACTGAGAACTCTGCACACTGAGGGTCCGTTCACACAGGGGCAACACGACTTTCAACACGACTTTTGGAGGCAACTTGGACACGACCTGAACACGACTTGGGGCGACTTACAACACGACTTTGTCGTGCCAGGTGACTTTTGCTGCGGCCAATCGGAGAATGAGCTCTCAAGAGAGAACTCCACGGCAAATTTATGAAAAAACCCACCCCCTTCCCTGGCCGGCCGGGTAGCGTGCTCGTATAAGGGTCTGGTATGGATCTGGGGGGAACCCCCATGCCGTTTTTTCGGCGTAGGGGGTTCCCCTTAATATTCATACCAGACCCAAGGGCCTGGTATGCTCTCGGAGGGGGAACCCACGCCAATTTTTTTTTATAAATTTGGTTTGGAGTGCCCTCTTGAGAGCTGATAATTATGTCAGAGTCGCCTCCGTATAGACGGAGATCCGACTTGGAGGCGACCTCCATTGAAATCAATGGGTACCAGTTGCCTACAAGTCGGATTGAAGTAGTACAGGAACCTTTTCTGAAGTCGGAGCGTCTTCAGTAGCGTGCATTAAGACGGCTCTCATTCACTTACATTGCTTTTTAAATGTTGTCCGACCTGAGGCGACTAGGGGCGACCTGAAGTCGGATCGGAGTTGCCCCTGTGTGAACGGACCCTGAGTTGAGTTCCTTCATTCAAGTGTAAACATTGTATCTTTTTGATCTTCTCTTGGCAGACTGCCCAGAGAGGAGACAAGTCGCTTCACTCAAGTCTCAAGGCAACTTGCACTGACTTCTATTACTGAAGTTATTTGCAAGTCGCGCTGAATATATCATCGGCCTTTTTTAACAGCACAATCGGCCGATGCCGATTTAATTAAAAAAGCCAAATATCGGCCGCTATATCGGTCGACCTCTAATATAGTGTATACCACATTTACCACTGACTAATGCAGAGTTGCAATGCAAGGAGATCAGCTAAAAGTAGTTGGATCTGTATGTGCATTTGTAATTGAAATTATTCGATAAAAAAAAAAAAAAAAAAATCTAACATTTTAATCAGTAACAGCCCTAATATAAATATATAAAAATCTAATTTGTGTGAAAAAGTATTTGGCCCCTTTCTGATATATATTTTATATATATATATATATATATATATATATATATATATATATATATATATATATATATATTATAATATTTTTGTTTTTCCATATTTGTCACACTTAAATGACTCAGATCATCAAACAAATTTTATTAAGATAATCCGAGGAAATAAAAAATGCAGTTTTTATATGATTAATTTATTAAGGCAAAAAGCTGTCTGGCTTTATGTGAAAAAGTAATTGCCCCCCTAAACCTTATAACTAGTTGTTCCACCCTTGGTGGCAACAACTGCAATCAAGCGTTTGCTATAACTGCCAATGAGTCTTTCGTATTGCTGTGGAGCAATTTTGGCCCACTCTTCTTTACAGAATTGTTTTCATTCAGCCACATTCGAGGGTTTTCCAGAATGAACAGCGTGTGAAAGGTCATGATACAGCATCTCAATTGGATTTAAGTCCGGGCTTTGACTATGCCACCCCAAAATCTAAATTTTGCTTTGTTTGAACCATTTGGAGGTGGACTTGCTGTTATGTTTTCGTATCATTGTCCTGCTGCATAACCCAAGTGCATTTGAACTTGAGGTCACGCACTGATGGCCGGACATTCTCCTTTAGAATTTTCTGGTAGAGCTCAGAATTCACGGTTCCATCAATTATAGTAAGTCGTCCAGGTCCTGAAGCTGAAAAGCAGCCCCAGACCAGCACGCTACCACCACCATGTCCGACTGTTGGTATAATGTTCTTGTTATGAAATGCTGTATTCGTTTTATGCCAGATGTAATGGGAATCACACCTTCCAAAAAGTACATTTTATTTTTTGTCTCATTAGTCCACAGACAATTTGCTGTAAAGTCTTGGATTTTCGAGAATTTTTTTTTTTTTGGTAAATATGAGATGAGCCTTTTGTTTTTTCTTTTTGGTCAGCAGTGGTTTTGGCCTTGGAACTCTCCCATGGATGCCATTTTTGCCCAGTCTCTTTCTTATTGTTGAATCATGACAACTGATCTTGCAAGTGGGGCCTGCAGTTCTTTAGATGTTCTGGGTTCTTTTATGACCTCCTGGATAAGTCATTGTCATGGCTCTTGGAGTCATTTTTGTAGGCTGGTCACTCCTGGGAAGGTTCACCACTGTTCCAAGTTATCTCCCATTTGTGGATAATGGCTCTCCCCCTGGTTCACTGGAGTTGCAAAGCCTTAGAAATGGCTTTGAAACCCTTCCTAAACTGATACATGTTTTGTTTCTAATTTTAGTTTGTGGCATGTCTGGCTTTTTGGGGTCTGTTGGCGTGCTTCATTTTGGCAGACCGCTTCTATGTATGTGATTTTTCTTGATTCAACAGGTCTGGCAGTAATCGGGCCTAGGTGTAGCAAGTGAAATTTAATGCCGCTTTCCAAAAAATTTGTGGTTAATCACAGTTCATCATGGGAGGGGGCAGTTACTTTTTCACATAGGGCCAGGCAGGTTTGAACAGCTTTTTTCCCCTTAATAAATGAAATAATAATTTAAAAACTGTATCTTGGATTTACTTGGGTTATCTTTGTGTAATGGTAAAATGTTGTGTGATCTGAATCATTTAAGTATCAGAAATATATGCAAAAAAAAATAAAAAATCTGGAATATCTCTCTATCCCATTTTCTTTTAACCACTTAAGGACCGCCGTATTGCCATTATACGTCATCAGAATGGCACAGGCAGGCACAATCGCGTAGATCTACGTGCCTGCCTTCCAGCGGGTGGGGGGTCCAATCGGACCCCCTCCCGCTGGGTACGGCGGTCCGTTTCCCTCCAGCAGCGATCCGTGATGAGGGGATGGCCGTTGGTTTTCGGCCACCCCCTCTGGATCGCTCCTGGCCAATGACGAACTTCCTCCCACTGTGTATTGTTTACACAGGAAGGAGGAAGTGATGTCATTCTCCTCGGGGCGGTCTTTTTGACCGGACTACGAGGAGAAGACTAATAGTAAGTGTGCACCAACACTACACTGACACATAGGTACACACAGGTACACAAACCCCCCCCCCCCCCCCGATCGCCCCCCGATCCCCCCCCCAGTCACAGTGTCACTGATTGCATTGATCATTTCTTTACTGATCAATGCATTCAGTGTCAGTTGTAAAAGTAAAAACTGTCAGGGCAGTTAGTGTTAGGTCCAGGGTAGCCCCCTATCACCCCCCAATAAAGATTTAACCCCCTGATTGCCCCTAGAGTTAACCCTTTCACCCCCTTTTGCCAGTGTCACTAAGCGATCATTTTTCTGATCGCTGCAGTAGTGTCGCTAGGTAGCTAGTTATTTTTTTAGGTTCACCGCCAGGTTTTTATATCGCTAGGTACCCCGATATACTACCCAATAATGGTTTTAACATCCTGATTGCCCCTAGTTAACCCTTTCACCCCCTTTTGCCACTGTCACTAAGCGATCATTTTTCTGATCGCTGCATCAGTGTCGCTACTGTCGCTAGGTAGCTAGTTATTTTTTTAGGTTCACCGCCAGGTTTTTATATCGCTAGGTACCCCGATATACTACCCAATAAGGGTTTTAACATCCTGATTGCCCCTAGTTAACCCTTTCACCCCCTTTTGCCAGTGTCACTAAGCGATCATTTTTCTGATCGCTGCATCAGTGTCGCTACTGTCGCTAGGTAGCTAGTTATTTTTTTAGGTTCACCGCCAGGTTTTTATAGCGCTAGGTACCCCGATATACTACCCAATAATGGTTTTAACCCCCTGATTGCCCCTAGTTAACCCTTTCACCAGCGATCACAGTATAAGTGTCACTGGTGACGCTGGTTAGCCAGTTAGTTATTTAGGTTCCCCGTCAGGTTTTTATATAGCGCCAGGGACCCCCATATACTACCTAATAAAAATTTGAACCCCCTGATTGCCCCTAGTTAACCCTTTCACCACTGATCACCGTATAAGTGTTACGGGTGACTCTGGTTAGTTTGCTTTTTATAGCATCAGGGCACCCACCATTTATTACCCAATAAAGGTTTAACCCCCTGATCACCCGGCGGGTGATATTAATTAGGTTTTAGGGTCAGGGTCTGCGTCGCCCCAGGCAGCGCTAGGTTAGTGCCAGTACCGCTAACACCCACGCGCAAAGCATACACCTCCCGTAGTGGTATAGAATCTGAACAGATCAATATCTGATCTGATCAGATCTATACTAGCGTCCCCAGCAGTTCAGGGTTCCAAAAAAACGCATTGTTAGCGGGATCAGCCCAGATACCTGCTAGCACCTGCGTTTTGCCCCTCTGCCCAGCCCACCCAAGTGCAGTATCGATCGATCACTGTCACTTACAAAACACTAAACGCATAACTGCAGCGATCGCAGAGTCAGGCCTGATCCCTGCGATCGCTAACAGTTTTTTTGGTAGCAGTTTATATTTAAATCCAGAAGGCAGTGCTTGGTTTTCGGGGTCCCGTACGTGGCTAGGCTCCCAAAAAGTCCCCCACATGTGGTATCCCCGTACTCGGGAGAAGCAGCAGAATTTATTTTGGGGTGTAATTTGACTTCTGCCCATAGCATGTGTGAGCAATATATCATTTAGTGACAACTTTGTGCAAAAAAAAAAAAAGTTTGTAATATTCCCGCAACTTTTGGCAAAATATAAAATATTCCATGGACTCAACATGCCTCTCAGTAAATAGCTTGGGGTGTCTACTTTCCAAAATGGGGTCATTTTGGGGGGTTTTGTGCTATTTTGACATTTTATGGCCTTCGAAACTGTGATAGGTAGTGAGGAGTTAAACCAAAAATTTGCACCCTTAGAAATCCTGAAGGTGGTGATTGGTTTTCGGGGTGCCGTGCGCGACTAGACTCCCAAAAAGTCCCACACATGTGGTATCCCCATACTCGGGAGAAGTAGCGGAAAATATTTTGGGGTGCAATTCCACATATAACCATGGCATGTATGAGCAATATATAATTTAGTGACAACTTTTTGTAAAAAAAAAATTTTTTTTTATTTTTTGTCATTATTCAATCCCTTGGGACAAAAAAAAATGGGGTCATTTGGGGGGGTTTTGTGCCATCTTGGCATTTTATGGCCTTCAAAACTGTGATAGGTAGTGATAGGTTGTGAGGAGTAAAATAAAAAATGTATGCCCTTGGAAATCCTGAAGGCGGTGCTTGGATTTTGGGGTCCCGTACGTGGCTAGGCTCCCAAAAAGTCCCACACATGTGGTATCCCCGTACTCGGGAGAAGCAGCCGAATGTATTTTGGGGTGTCATTTCACATATGCCCATAGCATGTGTGAGCAATATATCATTTAGTGACAACTTAGTGCAAAAAAAAAAAAAAAGTTTGTAATATTCCTGCAACTTGTGGCAAAATATAAAATATTCCATGGACTCAACATGCCTCTCAGTAAATAGCTTGGGGTGTCTTCTTTCCAAAATGGGGTCATTTTGGGGGGTTTTGTGCTATTTTGGCATTTTATGGCCTTCGAAACTGTGATAGGTAGTGAGGAGTTAAATCAAAAATTTGCACCCTTAGAAATCCTGAAGGTGGTGATTGGTTTTCGGGGTGCCGTGCGCGACTAGACTCCCAAAAAGTCCCACACATGTGGTATCCCCATACTTGGGAGAAGTAGCGGAATATATTTTGGGGTGCAATTCCACATATAACCATGGCATATGTGAGCAATATATCATTTAGTGACAACTTTTTGTTTTTTTTGTCATTATTCAATCCCTTAGGACAAAAAAAATAAATATTCAATGGGCTCAACATACCCATCAGCAATTTCCTTGGGGTGTCTACTTTCCAAAATGGGGTCATTTGGGGGGGTTTGTACTGCCCTGCCATTTTAGCACCTCAAGAAATGAGATGGGCAGTCATAAATTAAAAGCTGTGTAAATTCCAGAAAATGTACTCTAGTTTGTAGACGCTATAACTTTTGCGCAAACCAAAAAATATACGCTTATTGACATTTTTTTTACTAAAGACATGTGGCTGAATAAATTTTGCCCTCAATGTATGACTAAAATGTAGTTTATTCGATTTTTCTTATAACAAAAAGAAGAAAATATCTTTTTTTTTCAAAATTTTCGCACTTTTTCCATTTATATCGCAAAAAAAAAAAACGCAGAGGCAATCAAATACCATCAAAAGAAAGCTCTATTTGTGGGAAGAAAAGGACGCAAATTTCGTTTGGGTGCAATATTGCATGACCGCGCAATTACCAGTTAAAGCAGCGCAGTGCGAAATTGGAAAAAGACCTCTGGTCCTTAAGGTGTTTATTGGTCCGGAGCTGAAGTGGTTAAGAAGGTTATACAGTGCTTGTGCAGTGTAATTTGGCCCCCTGTATCACCTGAAATACCTGGCTGATCCTGCCAGTTTCTGTCCTCCCCCTGTAAACTGACCACGATAATCAAGGCTGCTGAGCCCTGACACCGTGGTCAGAGTATGAGTATTTAAAGTGAATGATCTGTTGGATTTAGGTATGTCAAATGTAAAAGTCTAAAATGACTTTCAGGTTAACACAGCAACATATATGGTTTTGCTCTACGTTGGATGCACCCTGTAGTAATCCTGGCCATTGTACAACACCTGGTGCAGTATTGTGGCTTTTGTGCCATATACTACATTGTTGGGCATCCTAGAGGAGGGCCCTAGTTGAGTGTCAGGACAAGCTTTTTCCTAGTGGGTGTCACTGTCATAAAAATATATATTATATCTCTCTCACAAAAGTGAGTACACCCATCCCGTTTTTGTAAATATTTTAATATAACTTTTTTCCTGGGACAGCACTGAAGAAATTTGCTGCCCCCTCAAAATAACACACAGCCATTAATGCCTAAACCGCTGGCAACAAAAGTGAGTACACCCCTAAGTGAAAATGTTCAAATTGGGCCCGAAGTGTCAATATTTTGTGTGGCCACCATTTTATTTTTCAGCACTGCCTTAACCCTCTTGGGCATGAAGTTCACCAGAGCGACACAGGTTGCCACTGGAATCCTCTTCCACTCTTCTATGCTGGTGGATGTTAGAGACCTTGCGCTCCTCCACCTTCTGTTTGAGGATGCCCCGCAGATGCTCAATAGGGGTTAGGTCTGGAGACATGCTTGGCCAGTCCATCACCTTTTACCCTCCGCTTCTTTAGCAAGACAGTGGTTGTCTTGGAGGTGTGTTTGGGATTGTTATCATCTTGGAATACTTCCCTTTGACACAGTCTCTGAAGGGAGTGGATCATGCATTGCTTCAGTATGTCACAGTACATGTTTGCATTCGTGGTTCCCTCAATGAACTGTAGCTCCCCAGTGCCGGCAGCACTCATGCAGCACCCAGACCATGACACTCCCACCACCATGCTTGACTGTAGGCAAGACATACTTGTCTTTGTACTCCTCACCTGGTTGGACACCATCTGAACATAAATACATTTATCGTGGTCTCCTCGGACCACAGGACATGGTTCCAGTAATCCATGTCCTTAGTCTGCTTGTCTTCAGCAAACAGTTTGTGGGCTTTGTTGTGCATCATCTTTAGAAGAGGCTTCCTCCTGAGATGACAGCCACGCAGATCAATTTGATGCAGTGTGTGTTGTATGGTCTGAACAGTGACAGGCTTAACCCCCCCCCCCCATCCCCTTCTACCTCTGCAGCAATGTTGGCAGCACTCGTACATCTATTTCCCAAAGACCAGCTCTGGATATGACACTGAGCATGTGCACTCCACTCCACTTCTTTGGTTGACTGTATGGTCTTAGCCACCGTGCTGAAGCTCAGTTTCAGGGTCTTGGCAATCTTCTTATAGCCTAGGCCATTTTTATGTAGAGCAACAATTATTATTTTTTTTTTCAGATCCTCAGAGAGGAGTTGAACTTCCAGTGACCAGTATGTGAGAGCGATAACACCAAATTTAACACACCAGCTCCCCATTCACACCTGAGACCTTGTAACACTAACGAGTCACCTGACACCGGGGAGGGAAAATGGCTAATTGGGCCAAATTTGGACATTTTCACTTGGGGGTGTACTCGCTTTTGTTGCCAGTGGTTTAGACATTAATATGTTGAGTTGTTTTTTTAGGGGACCGCAAATTTACACTGTTATGCAAGCTGTACACTCACTACTTTACATTGTAGCAAAGTGTCATTTCTTCAGTGTTGTCACATGAAAAGATATGATAAAATATTTACAAAATGTGAGGGGTGTACTAACTTTTGTAATATACTGTATATTTGATATGGCACATTGCCAGCCCCTTCATAATGAATGAGCTGCCCTAACATAACACACTTTTTAACATGTGTTATAACTTAAAGTGAAAAATCCTTTACAACTACTTGGTGTGATTAATGTAGTTGGTTGGTTGTTTTATTTCAGAGTCAGGGGTCTGGAACCCCTCTGTCCTCAACGCTGGTCTCTTTATTGTTCTGAGCACAAACAGAATTCAATTCTATGGCTAACGTGTGATGAGGGAGTGGAGCGGACTCTCTAGAAGTGAAAATCTGCTTAAAGGAAAGGTAACTAGCTGCATGAGTGCCTTTTACACAACTAATATATATTCCATGGTGGAATTTGGTCAGAAAGCCACACCTGTATGTAAAGGTTATCTGTGTACTAACACAGTCTCGTAGTGCTGTCACCAGACTGTGATGACCATAGTTTATTTTTTTTGTATTTCTTTAGCTGGATTCCTCCGTGTCCGTTTAACAAATATGCAAGTGCAATGCTTTTGTTGCGCCTTTTAGGTGCATTGCGTTTGGAGCATCCCATTCATTTCAATTGGCTTGCTAATACACGTCAGGAACATTCATTTTTTTTTTTTAATCCTCTAAAGTGTGTGGCAGTAAGTTACGATGCCGTGTTGTGTGATTTTTACGCACATGCATTGTCTGGTTTATTTAGGGTGTTTTAAAAATGAATGGTGCTTCAGCACAACTGCCAGAACGTGGCATGTTGTCATGGGCTGCAGAAACGCATGTGATATTGTGCACACCTTCCTGTTTCAGATAAATGTGAAAAGGGCTTGTGTGTGTGTGTGTGTGTGTGTGTGTTTGTTTTTGTGTATTGAAGTCGGCTGAAGTCTCCTATTTGTCCTAGGACCTCAATGAGTGTTTCTTAGAGAAAAGGGACTATAGCAGTTATATGCAATTGGCAGACCACCAGCTTTTCCGGAACTACAAGTCCCATGAGGCATAGCAAGACTGACAGCCACAAGCATGACACCCAGAGACAGAGGCATGATGGGACTTGTAGTTTTGCAACAACCGGAGGGCCGCTAATTGCATATCCCTGGACTATGGTATAAGAATGGAAATGGAACTCTGTATAAGAGTAATATTAAATTTAAAAGGAAATGCAAGTGTGTTTTGGCTTTTTTTTTCCTACTTCAGTTTGGCTGTCAAACTGATCCTCTTCAGCCCCAAATAAGAGAGACTCCCCAAATGCATTGACATTGACTTTTCCTTGACCTATTTAAAGTGTTTGTAACCCTAAAAAAAATCCTGTTCTTTTTTTTTTAAAGCATGAACAGCACCGTTCTTGTGCTGTGTCTTTTGGCCCCCTGTATCATATGAAATTCCTGGCTGATCCTGCCTGGTTCTGCCCTCACCCTGTAAACTGACCACAATTTTATCACGGCTGCTGAGCCCTAATACAGTGGATGACAGTTTACGTGCCTCTGTCATCTACAGATCTCCTTTGTCTGCATCTAATGCTGGTTAAAGTGTATCTAAAGCCAAAACTGCCTGTGCCTTGGTGTGTGTGTGTGTGTGTGTCCCAATTTTGGAAGCAGTCTACTCACTTCCTGTCTTTTTGATATGCATCCAATAGAATAGGAAGTAAGGGGGGAAGGTCACCAAATTAGACAAAAAGCAGCAACAAGGCACGTTTTCTAGCAAGGAGGAGGCAAAAGGTGAAAAACTTCTGTCCGTGACCCAATGACTGAGGTTTGCCCTTACTTCCTGTCCAGGTAATGAGGGGGCAAACAGAACAAGGGGAGAGAACTCCTAGGTGTCACACAGAAAATGTTCAAGCTGGGTTCACACTGTTGTGAAAAGGCACATTTTGCATGTTTGTGTCCTGCTGTGTCATTCATTTTTTAAGGGTGCCCCAAGACACCTTGCTAATGGATGTGTGTTAACAGTGCACCACAGCACACAGTAATGCACTACCATGCCTTGATGGTGAGCTGCCTTTAAAAGAGAACTATGTTTGTTTGTTTTTTGGCTAATCATACTTACCTAGGTGAATAAAGGAAAAAAGTATATTGCTCTAACCAAAAACAAAAGAAAATAAAGCAGCTACACAAGAATGTGACCAAATTCATACAAACAGAAAAATACAATGTAGCGCTAAAAAAAAACAAAAATGTGATAAAAGTGAAAAGTGTCCAAATCTCAAATTAATAAGTCTTTGAAATTCTATTGGATTTTTGAAACTTTTTTAACTAATAAAAAAATTAAAAGTGGGGCGTGCAAAATTATTCGGCCCCCTTGCGTTAATACTTTGCAGAGCCACCTTTTGCTGCGATTACAGCTGCAAGTCGCTTGGGGTATGTCTCTATCAGTTTTGCACATCAAGAGACTGAAATTCTTGCCCATTCTTCCTTGCAAAACAGCTCGAGCTCAGTGAGGTTGGATGGAGAGCGTTTGTGAACAGCAGTTTTCAGCTCTTTCCACAGATTCTGGATTGGATTCAGGTCTGGACTTTGACTTGGCCATTCTAACACCTGGATACGTTTATTTGTGAACCATTCCTTTGTAGATTTTGCTGTATGTTTGGGATCATTGTCTTGTTGGAAGATAAATCTCCGTCCCAATTTCAGGTCTTTTGCAGACTCCAACAGGTTTTCATCCAGAATGGTCCTGTATTTGGCTGCATCCATCTTCCCCTCAATTTTAACCATCTTCCCTGTCCCTGCTGAAGAAAAGCAGGCCCAAACCATGATGCTGCCACCACCATGTTTGACAGTGGGGATGGTGTGTTGAGGGTGATGAGCCGTGTTGCTTTTACGCCAAACATATCATTTTGCATTGTGGGCAAAAAGTTTGATTTTGGTTTCATCTGACCAGAGCACCTTCTTCCACATGTTTGGTGTGTCTCCCGGGTGGCTTGTGGCAAACCTTAGACGAGACTTTTTATGGATATCTTTGAGAAATGTCTTTCTTTTTGCCACTCTTCCATAAAGGCCAGATTTGTGCAGTGAACGACTGATTGTTGTCCTATGGACAGACTCTCCCACCTCAGCTGTAGTTCTCTGCAGTTCATCCAGAGTGATCATGGGCCTCTTGGCTGCATCTCTGATCAGTCTTCTCCTTGTCTGAGTTGAAAGTTTAGAGGGACGGCCAGGTCTTGGTAGATTTGCAGTGGTCTGATACTCCTTCCATTTCAAAATGATCGCTTGCACAGTGCTCCTTGGGATGTTTAAAGCTTGGGAAATCTTTTTGTATCCAAATCCGGATTTAAACTTCTCCACAACAGTATTACGGACCTGCCTGGTGTGTTCCTTGGTCTTCATGATGCTCTCTGCGCTTTCAACAGAACCCTGAGACTATCACAGAGCAGGTGCATTTATACAGAGACTTGATTACACACAGGTGGATTTTATTTATCACCATCAGTCATTTAGGACAACATTGGATCATTCAGAGATCCTCGCTGAACTTCTGGAGTGAGTTTGCTGCACTGAAAGTAAAGGGGCCGAATAATTTTGCACGCACCACTTTTCAGTTTTTTTATTTGCTAAAAAAGTTTAAAATATCCAATAGATTTCGTTCCACTTCACAATTGTGTCCCACTTGTTGGTGATTCTTCACAAAAAAATTAAAATGTTATATCTTTATGTTTGAAGCCTGAAATGTGGCAAAAGGTTGAAAAGTTCAAGGGGGCCGAATACTTTCGCAAGGCACTGTATAGATGGAACCCCGATAGGACCACGCCAATCTGTCTGCCACTGGAAGAACTGTAGATCCTTAGGTCTGCAAGGGAACACTCAACATCATCGCGAAAGTTCAAATCCTCTTCGGGACCATTAGACCAATGTATGAACACTAGGTCATGTAAACGAAGGTAGATAGAACCTTGGTGAGACTACATAGGTGGGTATCCACCGACCGACCAGGGAATCTACATCATAATCTGCAAGACCACAGAGGCTCCAATCTTTCTCTCCAGGAGTCACAAGATGGAAAGGAAAAAGAGGGCAATTCCGACCAGTAGTAAGGCAGTATGTAGAGCGAGACTCGTGATGGAAATCATATAAATAATTGAAAAGAAAAAAGGCTTCCCATAGTGTAGGTTTGAAAAAATAAACAAAATTGCTGTTTATTGGCATAAAACCAGCATGAACAAAGCAATAAAAATGAAATATAAAATTTGATCACATGTTAAAAAGCAATACAGAGAACGTGATAACCTATGCCCTACGTGCTTCGTCCAAAAGGACTTCAACAGGGGCATCTAACTGTTCCCCTGTATTGCACTTATATATATAACTAACATAAAAGGCTATAACACCAATTACATACGAGATAGCACCATTAACAATGAAAGGCAACCCCGATAGGGCGATATTACTCATATGGTACAACTATATCCACCTCTTCAGTCAGGGGACCAATCATCATTTGTATATCAAACCCGCCAAAAAGTACAAAAACCACTAACCAATCATGTAAAGTGAGGCTGGGGTCAGCACATGAAAAACCTGTGAAAAAACGGCAAAAAGCCAGCGAAAACGGGTCAAATCGACTTATCTGACATTTGGCCAATCAGCTGGATGTAAACTATATCCAGGTTGTGATCATTCAATCAAAGAATAAAAAAAAGTAAAAAAATTTATATAGTGAGTGGAAGTTTAAATAGGTTGTAACTGAACCTCACTTTGCCCTCGTCCACATATAGCATATTCCCGCAATGCTAAATTATTGCCCATATACCATATATTTACGATTTCCTTATTGATAACACAATATATTCAAAGCTAGGCCAGAATGAACAAATACCAAGCCTCGTTTTCAAAAACGAAACCCCGTATGTAAAATTGATTCAGAATGAACCTTGGCTGTATAATAGCAAGCCTAACTCGTGGGTAAAATTCGTAGTATCCGGAAAGATATAGCTATACCGCGCCAAGCCTCTGACGACTCGCAAACCGGAAGTGATGTAGGACGCTAGGTATGGAGCGAGACACAGCCGCGCATGCACCGAGCCTCTCTTCCTTACATGTGAGGAACCGGAAATGGCCCTACCGGAAGAATCTAGACCAAGACCGGATGTAATCAAACCAAGTCTCGTTTGCAAACCATAAACTATCACCCAAATTATCTGTCCTAAACGTAGCCAAATCTAAAGCTCAGCCTGGTGCTTAACCATATAACGGGCAAATGGACATAAAGAAAAAAAGAAGAATGCACACCTGAAAACGGGGCAGGTTATATCATATGATCACCAAGCCTCTCACTTTCAAATGAATGGACTCGAAAGAGCCCAAAGTACATACAAAGCAAAAGCTATGTGGGGAAAAAAAAATAGCCTATGCTCTATTAATAAATGAATAGATATCCCACTCAACGTTTAACCCAAACGGTGAATAGGTTTTCAAGTGATAAATCCATTGGGTTTCTAAATGTAAAACCCCCCGTAGCGGAGATTCAACTCTCCAATGGGGAACAAACTTGTTAATAATGACAAATTGTGTTCCCTTGGGGTCTCGGTTATGGTGTTCCAAGTAGTGTCGCGGGATGCTGTGATTAGTAGAGGTCGACCGATATATCGGCCGGCCGATATTTGCCGGTTTTTAATTAATCGGCATCGGCCGATTGTGCTGATAAAAAGCCGATTTAGAACTACAGCGGGACTTTGAAATGACTTCTGTATAGAAGTCAGTGTAAGTTGCCTGAGTCAGCATAGAAACATCTTTCCTCCTCTCTGGGCAGGCTGCCAAGAAAAGAACAAAATGATACAATGTTTACACTTGAATGAAATCATCTCTGTGTGTAGAAGTTCTCAGTTTAACCATTTAAAGACTAAATCTTTTCTGACACTTGTTGCTTACAAGTAAAAATCCTGTATTTTCTGCCAGGAAAATCACTTAGACCCCCCAAAAATTATATATATTTTTTTAGCAGAGATCCTAGGGAATAAAATAGCGGTTGTTGCAATATTTTATGTCACACGGCATTTGCACAGAGGTCTTTAAAATGCATTTTTTTGGGGGAAAAAATACTCTATTTAAAAAATAAAAACAGTAAAGTTAGCCCGTTTTTTTTTTTTTTTTTTTTTTTTTTGTCCAAAAGTTTTGACTACCTGTTTTTATTTAATACATAGGTTTTTTTTTTTTTTAATCTAAATCATACATACAAGTAAACTGATTGGAGGTTTGTTTTGTTTAATAAATGTTTAAATGTAAGAAATTTTCGGTATCACTTATGAAGGCTGCTTTCACACTGAAGCGGGCAGGCGTTGATGGTAAAACGCAAGTTTTAGCGGCTCTTTACCATCATTTTAGCGGTGCTATTTGGCTGCTAGTGGGGCACATATAACCCAGCTGGCGGCCAAGGAAGAGGTTAAATGCGCCCATGAAGCACTGCTGCCAAATCGCATTGCATGCGCTTCGGCAGTGGTGCTCATTCATATCAATGGGCAGGAGTGGTGGAGGAGCGGTATACACCACTCCAAACGTGCTGCTTGCAGGACTTTTTTTTTAAGATCCTGCCAGCGCATCGCCTCAGTGTGAAAGCACTCTGTCTTTCACACAGACTGCAGGGGAGCCATTTTGCAGGCACTTTACAGGCGTTATTTTTAGCCCAAAAGCGCCTGAAAAACGCCCCAGTGGGAAAGGTGTGTTAGATCAAGGGGGATTAAAAAAAAATATATATATATAAAAAAGGAAAAAAATAAAGAAATAAAATAAAATCGGCCTAACATATCGGCCCAAAAAAATCGGCATCATATATCGGCTATCGGCCACCATGATTTCTAAATATCGGCATCGGCCAGAGAAAAACCCATATCGGTCGACCTCTAGTGATTAGTCTTTCCATTTTTAATATTCGTCAAATGTTCGTTAGCCCGAACAGAGAATGCTCTAATTGTACGTCCCACATACTGCTTGTTGCATGGACAAGTCAACACATAGACTACAAATTTGGTAGCGCATGTAGTGAAATGTTCCATTTGATATCAACAATGTGTAGTTGTAGACGTGAAAGACTCGCTCTTATGTCTGCCACAGGTGTTATTAAGGCAGACATTGCATCTACGACAAGGATAGTACCCCTTACATTACGGAAAAAAAGGGATACCTTTTAGGTGGATCAATGACATTAGGTGCTATTCTACCTTGTATAGAATGTGCCCCCCTAAAAATGACTCCAGCTTTAGGAGGCATATTAGCACTCAAAAGTCTGTCACTACGGAGTACACCCCAATGTTTTTGGATAATACTCTTAATGGTTCTGGATTGTACTGAATAGGTAGTAAAAAAAGGGCCGCCTACATTTGTCCTCAGGCTCCTTCCTAGGTGCGGGTAGTAACAACGCATCTCTATCCAGTCCAGAAATCCATTCGATCTCCAAGTCCAGTAACTCGGACTGATAGCCTTTTTCCACAAATCTGTTTTTTAGAATTAGTGACTGAGCATGGAAGTCCTCAAGACGGGTACAGCTCCTCCTTAATCGGAGGACCTGGCTCCGAGGGACAGACTTCAGCCACTGTGGATGGTGACGGCTATCGACCGGAATGTAGCCATTCCGGTCGGTAGGCTTAAAATATGTTTTCAACTCGAGCTGTCTATCGACAACCCAAATCTCCAAATCCAGAAAGTGAATGGAAGTGAGGCTGGCCTCATAACTGAGGTGTATACCCCTATCATTCATATTCAACGAAGACATGAAGCAATCAAGGGATGTTAGGTTGCCCCTCCATAGGAGGAGGATGTCGTCTATATACCTAGCCCAGAGAACCAACTCGGGTCTCTGGAGGGCATAGACGAAATCCTCCTCCCATTTGACCATGAAAAGGTTAGCCAAACTGGCAAATTTGGCCCCCATGGTTACACCTGTCTATAAAAAAAATTTATTTTTATTCTGGAACCAAAAGTAATTGTGCTGAGTAGCAAACCTAAGAAGCTCCATAATAAAATTTTGTTGTAACAAAGGTAGTGAGGTATCTTTAGACAAATAGGTGGATGGATCATCAGACCGATGCTGCAGTTGTCCCCTGGCTTCTCTACACTGAGAACTGAGCCACTGAACACCGCCAGTGGCTCTGTTTTCCCTCTGCCCTGTGCAGAGCGATGCTGACTGTCAGTCAGCATCGCTTCTGCTCTGATCCTCCACACTCATTGGAGCGATGAGCTGTGCGGAGTGGCCATCTAAGCGCTTTGCTGAGACTGCCATCAATCAAGGCAGCTAGTGGATCCAGACTTGGGAAGTCGGGATGATGCGCTGCCTTGATTGATGGCAGTGACATCAGCAGAGAGCGGACTTCAGACCACTCTGCTGAAAACGGGTCACAGGAGTGCAAAACAAATTGTGACACAGAGGAGAAACCCAACCTAAAAAGCTCAGGCTGGACTTCTCCTTTAAACTGTTTTGGTGCATTAGGCAGCCTATTTTAAAAAATTTTAAATAACACGCACCGCAAAAATGTGAGCCCAGTATGGTAGTGCCAGTGGTGCCAGTATGCAGAAAGTGGAAAACCCAAAATCCTGGGTACAAATATTTACATCAGAATTGTGTTTTTTTTTTTTTTTTTGTTTTTTTTTTTTTTAAAGGGCTTTACCGGTAATTTTAGAGGTTCAAATTCTGCAGCAGAAATATGGCTGACCAAAGACTGCCCATTTGTCGGAAGTGACGACATTTAAGCCGAACTTTACCTACAAATGACAGGACCATTCCTCTAACAATTTTTTTCTTTTTCTAGGGGAGTAGATACTTTTTATTGTGACTGGTACCTGCTCCTAATTCGGAAATACCTGCCTAGGTGAGAATTGTCACCAACTGACTGAAAAAATAATTTAAGCAGAGCTCAGTAAAGTGATTACCATAACCCATTTAGATTGTTTTCCAGTTCTTGGTATACGACACCTTTTTGTCCACTTGTGTTATGTCAGATTTATCTTTGATACTTTTGGCCACTTGGGAAGTGCAGTTGTTATTGACAGTGACAGATTTCAAGAATGATGGCACACAGTAAGCCAATATCGGGTGCACAGGCTTTTTTTTTTTTTCTCCTCTTCTTTTGATCTCTTAGTGGAAGACTATGTTCAAAACATTAGCACGCTGACACTTGGGGACCCAGAACACTTCCAATCCAGGGGACAACCTGTCATCCTCTAACTCTTTACTAAAACTGGAAAATCTTGTACACTCTGCTTACAAACCAATCAGTTTCCAGTTTATTTTTTCAAAGCTTAAAGTGATTGTAAAGTCTTGTTTAAAAAAATAAAAAGCTGTTATACTTAACCTGCTTTATACAGTTGATTTTGCACTGAGCAGCCTGGATCCTCCACTTCTCGGGTCCCTCTTTGCTGCTCCTGGCCCTTCCCTTTGCTGAGTCACAGCTCAGTGTGTCCATTCAGATGCGGAGCCCTGCCCCGCCCCCTCTCTCCCTTGATTGGCTAACTGATTTGACAGCCATAGGAGCCAATGGCGCTACTGCGGTGTCTCAGCAAATCAGGAGGAGAGTGCCAGATAGCTAAGACACCCATGGACATCGCTGCAGAGAGATGGGGTTCAGGTAAGTAATTGGAGGATGCTGGGGGGAGTGGGGGGGTGGGGCTGCTAAACACAGTTTTTTTATTTTAATGCATAGAATTAAGCTAAACCACTTCAGCCCCGGTAGGATTTACTCACTTCCTGACCAGGCCATTTTTTTGCAATACGGAGCTACGTCGCTTTAACTGACAGACGTTGTACACAAACAAAATTTATGTTCCCCCCCCTTTTTTTTTTTTTTTTTTTCCCCCCCCACAAATAGAGCTTTCTTTTGGTGGTATTCGATCACCTTTACGGTTTTAATTTTTTGTGCTTTAAACGAAAAAGAGTGACCATTTTGAAAAAAATAACAGTATTTTTACTTTTTGTTATAATAAATATCCAAAAAAAAACAAATTTCTTCCTCGGTTTAGGCCAATATATATTCTTCTACGTATTTCCCAATTAGCGTATATAGATTGGTTTGTGCAAAAGTTATAGCGTCTACAAAATAGGGGTCAGATTTATGGCATTTTTATTATTTTTTTCTACTAGTAATGGCGGTGATCTGTGATTTTGACACTTTTTTTGGGACCAGTGACATTTATACAGCGTTCAGTGCTATAGAAATGCACTTATTACTGTATAAATGTCACTGGCAGGGAAGGGGTTAACACCAGAGGCGATCAAAGTGTTAAATGTTCCCTAGGACAAGAGCATATAGTTTAAATTGATTCACCCAGATCAAACAGGGTTTATGAAGGGCCGAGAGGCCAGAGATAATGCTATTTGAACCCTGCATGTATTGCATTGGATGCATAATGGCCAAAACCAGACCCTGAGTGCTGTAATTTCAATGGATACCGAAAAAGCATTCGGTGGGGTGGAAGTTTATGGTCGGAGATTTGAGGGAGATGGGTCAGAGAGCAGATGGGATGGGTGAGGGCACTGTATGCAGATCCTAGAGCAAGGGTTAAAGTTAATGGTAGACTATCAGATTATATTGAGATACGGAATTGTACTAGGCAGGGGTGCCCATTGTCCCGATTGTTGTTTTCTATGGTGCTGGAGCCCTTTCTGTGCACAATTAGGGGAAAGGGGAAGATCAAGAGGATTTGTGCTGGATCAACGGAACATAAGATCTCAGCTTAAGCATATGATCTACTTTTGTACATCCACAAGAGTCTTTGAAAGAACCTATGTTGGAAATAGACAGGTTTGGCTAATTTTAAAAATAAATATTGAGAAATCATTAATGCCGAGCCATGTGCCTTTTGAGGATGAGGACCACCTTGCAATGATCTTTTCCTTTTTGTTTGGCGCCTTGATTCTATATTCTATTTAGGGATCTATATCTCTTCAGATGTATAAAGTGCCTATATGATCTAAACTATGGACCTTTAATGGTATCCATAATAAAAGATTTGCATAAGTGGAGAAGTCGTACTATGACATGGTTTGGCAGGGTAAACGTGCTTAAAATTTGTGTAATTCCCAGACTTCCTTACGTTTTACATACTGTACCCATAACACTCCCACAGATATTCTTTAAACAAATACGAAGGGCTTTTATGACCTTCGTGTGGGGAGATATCCCAGGTTTGCACACAAGATTTTGAGGAGACCAGGGTGGGGTGGGACTACCAGGTATATTACAGAGCCATGGTCCTGGTTCTTATAATGAACTGGTGCCATGACTCTGCTGGTAAAATTTGGGTGCCCGTGGAGAAAACATTAGCGGGTAGGAATTTGGCCGGAGCCTCTTGGATTCCGGTTTCTTATAGGGGGTTGTCAGAATATGCATCACCATTGATGAAGACAACATTATCCATTTGAGAGAGAATGAACAGTATGGGAAAGTTTGCCCCCCCCCCCCCCCCCAATATCCCCTATAACACCATTGGAAGGATTTCCCTGGTTTTCCCCAGGGGAAAAGAAAGGGAGTTTAGATCGCTGGGGAAGGGTAATTGTGCTGGCGTTGGCCCCAGGGGGAAAATTGCTTGCTTTGGTGGATTCAGTTTGAATACTGGGGGAAGTACCAGTGGCTGTATGTATACCGTCAACTTACAGACTTGTTTAATAAGTGGAAGTACCAGATCAGGCCAGCGAACCCACTATACTACTTTTGAGGAATAGTGTGTTAACTTATCAGACCCAACTCATATGTTGTCTCGACTGTAGGCTGGTTCTGAGTGCCTAAAATACGGCCACTCCCTATTTTATTCGAGAATCGGAGAGGAGAACTGGGCTAAAATTTTACATCCCAGGAAATTAAAACGCTGATGAGAGCGACACATAATACTTCAATAAGTTGCCATATACAGGAGATGTCTTAAAAGTTCCTGACAAGATGGTATCGCACATCGGCTCGATTGGCTCAGATATACCTATCGGTGGACGTTGACTGCTGGAGGGGATATAACCAAAGGGGTTCATTTCTGCATTTATGGTGGTATTGCCCAAATAATGTTTTCTGGGAGCAGATAGCCCCTTGGATTAAGAAAATTACACTTAGACCTATAGAATTCTCCTTATTACATTTTCTTTTTCATGGGATGCCATCATCTGCTGTTTTTATAAAGAGAAGTGTTACTCCCCATTTGCTAAATGCAGCCAAAATAGTAATACCTAGATTTTGGAAACAGTCTGGATGTCCCACTATAATGGATTGGAAAAGGGAGGTAGAAAAAATAATGGAAGCGGAGAGATGGATACATATGGTTAAAGACCAACAGAACAAATTTAAAGATGCATGGGCAGGATGGTTGTATTACTCCTCAGAAATGGGGGTGGATTAAACCCTTTTGGGGGTAATGCTGCGTTATAGATATCAGTCTGTTTTTTTTTTTTTTTTTTTCCATTTTTTTTTTTTTTTTTGATGATTGATGTCATTAAAGGAAAAGGATAAGTTATAGTAATGAATTAGGCACATAATGGAATCGCATAAAGAAAGGTAGATTGAAATGATGGGTGGAGAGGTATAAAAATGAAATAGTAGATTAAGATTATATTGAATTAAAACACTAAATAAGACACGGAAATAGTAATTCGAAATTATACATTTTTTTTTTTTTCTTTGTGTTTTTTGTTCTTTGTAGGTTGTTTGACAAACGTAATAGGGCGCTGTAAAGCCCCCTTCTTAATTTATGGTTTGAATAATGTTTTGCACAAATTGAGTTTTGGTTATGGGTAGGTAAGAAGTTGTGGTCCCTTTTTTTTTTTTCCCCTCTCCTCTTTCTCTCCTTTGTGAAGAATACCTGATCAAGGACCCAGTGTGTTTTCAAGGGGGGGGGGGGGGAGGGCTGTGGTGTATGTTAATGAAAATGATTTATTTATATAGATTGTGTGAATTTTATGTAATCTTTATTTTAAAAAAATTATCATAGAACAACAAACGGACATGAAACAAATCCTATAGGTAAAGAAGACGCCAAATAAAGAGCCCTTCTCCGGGTACACATACTCATCAGAAGAGTTACTCAGAGATACACACACACACACACACACACACACACACACACACACACACACACACACACACACACACACACACTTGGGGGATCATATCAGGGGGAATGATTATCATATTACCACCACATCATATGAATTCAAACAATTATGGATCTCCCCTACCGTTCCCTTCTGGTATGTCGTTGAGGAGGGTTGAGACCCTCAATCAGAAAAAGATCAGGCAGCGACCCAGGGTGCCAGGGCCAAAAGAAAAACAAAAGTATAAAACCTGTACTGGAATCAGAATAAAACTAAAAAATAAAACTAAAAGTAATGGTAGCATGGTAAACCAATTTGAGCTGGTAGGTTTATTAAAGCTCATCCGTGCCTTCACTCTCTGGTCTGCGGTGCCCCAAGACCTCCCCGGCCTAGCCCCATCAATCAGGGAGGGCCACAGCCTGCCAGACTGGCATCGTTTATCCAAGTCGCCCATATTGAGTAAAACTTCTTATATCTGTCTTTACATTTCGCCATCCACGCCTCTGCAGCCATGATATTATTAACTAAGGCCATCAATTTGGTGCGTGTAGGGACCTGGCTTCTTCCAGTATATTGGGATTAGCCTTCGAGCCACATTGAGCAGATGGGGCAGTATCGATTTGCGGTACTGGCTGAGAGGAGCAGTGGGGAAGTGCAGTAGGGATTCCAGCAGAGAATCTGGGAGCTCCAGATCCAAAATGATCTTGATCGGTGTATGAATATCCAGCCAATAGGGCCTTAGCCTGGGGCATTCCCACCAAATGTGACGGAATGAGCCTCTAAGGCCACTTTCTTTCCAGCATGTGGCCGAGAGAGACGGGTATATCTTGGCAAATTTGGAAGGGCTCTATACCACCTGTTCAGAACCTTATAACTATACTCCTGCATTTTTGTATCTACCACTCGAATGTGTGAGGTGATAAAGATGGTGCAACAGAGGCTCGGTAAAGACGTGCTGAAGGTCCTTCTCGCCAATGAAACCCAGCTTCCCTTCATTATGCAGGGATTTCAGCAAGTCATATAACGCCGATATGGCATGGGGGATAGGAGAGGTTGACATACATAGGAGTTCAAAAGGGGATGCCAGGGTGGGGGATCGAGCCCCCTGGAGTCGGGTATATATAAAGTGCTGTCTGTAGTGGCACTCATCAATTGGGAAGAGGCCGTATTGTTCTCTCAGTGTACATAACCAAACGGTTTTGCAATGTAGAAAGATATTGAGTGCACAATCAAATATTCACGTTCCCTGACAGGGAATGGTGAACAATACACAATAATCAAATATACATGTTCCCTAAATGGGAATGGTGAACAATAGACAATAAAGCTAAGGTCAACACACTCAAAAAATGAATTGAATAAAAATAAAAGTCTGAATGCACAAATATAATCCTCGGGGTCTTTGGCACAAAAACGCACAACACATCACCAGTGCATAAACATTGAAAATGCAAGTGCTCTCCTCCACCTCAGTATCCTAGCCGGTCACCTCACGTTCTGACCCTTGTTTCACCAGAAGGTCAGAAAAAGCAGGTTGCTGCTCTGGGATACAGACGGATGAGCTGGTCATGCAACTCCTATTCCGTCCATGCTGCCTCCAGCTGATTGGATGGATACCAGCTTGCGGACTAGTAAACTCAAAGATATTTCAGGAAGGTTTGACACCAGGTAAATGTGAAAGCAGTCTGGAGCTGTGTACGTAAACCCAAGGGGATGTTCAGTGAGGGGATCTCTGACTTGTAGTTTATTGTAAAATTGGACAATTGGTTGAATTCTCTCAACTCTGCCATGATGTTAGGCAGTGGTATCTGGAGTTCAAAGACATAGAATAGGACATCGTCTAGCGTAGGCGGATAGCTTGTGTTCAGTCAGACCTATCATAAAGCCCTTGGTATCTTTTTATTAAGGCGGATCTTATTAAGCAGCGTTTCGAGGGTTAGGGCAAAAGTAAGAGGAGATCAAGGGCATACTTGGCGCGTCCCATTACTAATTGGCAAAGCATCTGGCAATAACCCATTCGCCTTCACTTTGGCAGTCGGAGAACTATAGAGGGAGCATATCCATGCTAGCTTGTTGGGGCCCAGGCCAAGCCTGGTCAGCACTGTTCTCATGTAGGTCCAGTCCACCCTGTCAAATGCCTTCTCTGCATCGGTGGAAAGCAGAAGACAGGGGTGTGTCGTCGCCTGAGATTCAACCCAGTGAATCAGTTGGAGCACTCTATTAGATTTGTCCCTAGCCTCCATTCCCATTATGAACCCCGTCTGGTCAGAGTGTATCAGCGTCTAAGCTTAAAAGTAAAAGTAATATAGGTCTATAGTTCCCTTGCATGGTGTGGTCTTTCTCCTCCTTTGGGAGGACTGTGATATGCGCAATCAACGCCTCACTGGGCATTGCTGTGCCGGAGGCCAAAGCTGTAAAGTAAGCACATGTGGGACTAGAAAGCACCTCTGAGTATTTCCTATAGTAAGCATTTGTGTAGCCTTCGGGGCTGGGGCTCTTCCCTTTTTTAAGAAGGTCTTTAATAACCGCCTCAATTTCCGATAGGGAGATGGGGGGACGTCCAGCTGCTCAACAATTGAGGCCTCCAGCTGCGGGGACTGGGGCTCTGAGGTATTGCAGGATATGGCCAACCCATTGGGGTTCTGCAGAGCTAGGTAAGGTGGGAGACGGTACAACAGAGCATGGTAATCCCTGAAAGTATTAGCTATTTTCGAGTAGTGAACGACCGATACTCCCATCGTTGAAGTGAGCTTATGTATGTGTCCCGAGTGGCATTGGTGTTTGAATGAATGAAATACTTGTATAGCGCACAATGCGAAATGAATCGCCACTAGGCACTGTTTAAGGTGTTTAAGGGGTCTTGCTATTAGCCTCCCACATTTGTTACCAAATTCATAGAATATGTGTGCCACATGGCGTATTCAGGCCCTTGCAGTTCTGCCGCCATTGCAGGGGTGACGTGACATTTTGTGGATGAGTTCTGCCGCACGTATTTTAGCTAATAGGGTCTGCAGTCCCCCCCCCCCCCCCCGCCTTCTTCAATCTCACCCCATGGGATATCGACTTCCCTCGAACCACTGCTTTATGTCCCTCCCACACCGAGCCCATGCCTACCTCGCCTGGCTTATTCTTCGCAAAATACAGGGAGATGGTGTCGGACACCTGTTTTTTGAGCTACCGTGTCATCCAGGATTCCTTCATTCAGGCGCCAGTTCTATGTCCGTGCCTCCATAGACAGGGGATGCAGGGAGATGGAAACCGGAGCATGATCTGAAATAGTAATGGAACTGATGGAAGCGCCAGCAAGGGAGTCAAGGGAGTACTGGTTCAGCACCAAGAGGTCTAATATGGGTAAAGACATTGTGTGTGGCCGAAAAATGGCTATAGTCTCTGCCCGTGGGGTGGAGTAGTCTCCAGCCGTTGACCAGGTGGTGCGCCTGCAGGGACTTCACAAAATGTTTCAGAAAGGCAAATGAGTGGGCTGAGCGGCTTGCGGGCGTTTCCCAGTTGCGGGTCGGGGCTAACATTGAAATCGCCCCCTAGGATGAGCTGTCTTTCCCTGAAGGAGGACAGAGTCCAGGACAGAATCTAAGAAAGTAAGCTGTTTGCTATTTGAGGCATACACAGCTGCAAACGTAAACCTACGGTTATAAATGGTGCCCTTAACAAACAAACCGACCATCAGGGTCAATTACTTGGTTCGCCAGAACAAAGGGACAGTGTTTGTGGACTGCTGTGGCAACCCCCAGATTTGGGACGAGGGGAGTTGCTGAGGTACCATGATTTGTGTAAATGCTGGGGACTGGGTCAGTCCAGAAGTGTGTTTCCTGCCAAAAAAAATGTGTGCCCCCCCCCCCCCCCATGTTTTTCATTTCAAGCCACAACGTACTGCATTTTGCTGGAGACCCCAGACCATGCACGTTGTATGACACGACTTTCAAGGCTGCCATGGTGAAAAGTCACTGGGCTGTTAGCAGGGGGGAGAAGGGCCCCACAGCATGTCCAGTCCAGCAGCAGGGAGCATAAAGAGCACATCAAGCATGAACAAGAGCCTAAAAGCCTACAGTTATTGTAGGTGAAAAAAACATGAAATTTAGGAAACACGGTAAACCATAAAACGGCCAAAAACAAAGGGCACAACAAAATGCAACTTCGCCACTGGTCGGGAAACCTCAACCTAGGGCAAAAAAGGTGATATGGTAGTTAAGGTCCAGCCTCCTCCCATGGGGAGTGAGAATGGGGTGTTTTGGCCAGGGGGGGCCCCTTCTGGCAGTTTGATTGCCACAGTTCAGGGTGGGTGGGGAGAGGTATCTCTGGCGATGCCCTCCAGTCTGGAATGTCCACCTGAGGCAGTCCAAAGGATTCCAGAAATCTGGGTAGGTCAGCTTTGCTTTGCAGGGTAAACGGTTTGCCATCCTTAGTGGCAGAAAGGCTAAACGGGAAGCCCCATTTTGTAGGGAAATTGTGCATCTTGTAATGCCGCCAGTAGTGGCTGGAGAGTGCGGTGTTGCATGAGCGTGCATCTGGAGAGGTCCGGGAAGGTTAACTTGGCTCTGTCAAAATCCACGTCTGACTCCTCAGACTTGATTCATGATATGCTCCTTAAGAGAGTATTTGTGTAGTTTACAGATCATGTCTCTGGGGTTATTAGGATCTTCAGAGGGGGGCCGCAGGGCTCTGTGGGCCCGGTCAATTTCAATGTGCTTGGGTGCCTGACGGCCTAGTATTTGCTTAAAGACCCCTTGCAGGGTGGGTATGATATCCCTTGGGCCCATGGCTTCTGGTAGAGCCCTGATGCGTATATCCCCCCCCCCCCCCCCCCCCCCATCAAATTGCCCACCCCATCATATCGGTTACTTTTTGTACCACCACCCCCTCCCTTTAGAATGTAAGCTCTACGAGCAGGGCCCTCCTGTACCTATTGTGTTGTCCCCCTTATACATTGTAAAGCGCTGCGTAAACTGTTGGCGCTATATAAATCGTATAATAATAATATCAACCCTGTGGCTCCTGTTTTCAAAATCGTCCATTTGCTCCAGCTGGGCTTCAAGTCTGCGGTCCTGCATTTTGCAGTGGTCAGTAAGGGCCTGCAGGGTAGGAGTAGGCCCATCCCATTGCGTCTCCAGGGCCTACACTCTACCCCCTAGATGTGCTGTGTCTGCCTGCAGGCCCTCGATGTCCTGTCTCGGGGCCTTCTCCACTCTGCAAACTGCTCCAAATAAGCCTTGGTGGGGAGGGAGAGAATGTATGAGCAGCGCAGCTATGAGGAAAGATTAGAGGAACTGAATTTATTCACTCTTGAGAAGAGGAAATTAAGGGGGGATCAACATGTACAAATATATATAAGGGGTCCATATAGTGAACTTAGTGATGAGTTATTCACTTTTACAGTCAACACAAAGGACAAGGAGGCACTCTTTATGTCTAGAGGAAAAGAAATTTCATCTCCAAATATGGAAAGGTTTCTTCACAGTAAGAGCTGCGAAAATGTGGAATAGATTCCCTGCAGAGGTGGTTCTGGCCAGCTCAGTAGATTGCTTTAAGAAAGGCCTAGATTATTTCCTAAATGTACATAATGTAACTGGGTACTAACATTTTTTAGGTAAAGTTGATCCGGGGAAAATTAAGCTGTCGTTCAGGCTGAAAGAAGTGCGGGTCTCATGGAGCTCAGGGAAAGCACGTCTTCACTCGTGCATGCCGTAGCCACGCCCCTGCAGTGTTTATTTTTATGTTGTATGTTGCTATATATATATATATAAAATTCCCTAGGGAGGTGCTTACTGACTGGGAGTACAGGGAGGTGGCTGTTTCTAATCACTAGGAACAGACAATCTCACTCTACTCCCTTAACAGAAGGAGGATCTGTTTGTTTACACTGGCAGATCCCTGTTCTGTGTCTGTGCAGCAATCCGCTGATTAGCTCCCCTGCTAGAAAATGGGCAGGTATGCGTGCCCACAGATCGCCATGTATGCGCCCGACGTACAATGATGGCAATTCACGCAGGAGAGCCAGCCTGCTGCAATACAACTTCAGCGGTTGGTCATTAAGTAGTTAATTGAACAAGCTGAAGTTAGAAGCTGGCTGGCTTCCATGCAAAGGGACAAAGCAATAAGAACCTGATGGAGGTTCTAATTATTTGCCACTCTCCAGATCATATAAAAGCCACACTTGGGTGTAGGTGGGCTTTAATAAACCCCTGTGTGGTGTGTTATATTTTTTTATCATTTATAGTCGACACTGAACATCACAATTCGATGCTTTCTTCATCTACCAACTCCAATCCTAATCATAACTGTACACAATAGATTTATTATCACATTCCAGGAGAGCAAATCACGGAAGTAATATTGGCAAGCATAAATCTGAGAAGGTAATATAAAACTAGCAGTGCTGCGATACAGCCTGTGCACCAGATATTGACTTCCTCTCTGTCATTCCAGCAGGCTCATCAATTGGGAACCCTCTGTCATTTCCAATTGGCTTTTTAAGCTCCTTTTGCTGCTTATTAACAATATGTAAATAAGTCTTTTGAGGTGACCGAGTTAATTTACCAACCAGGTCTTAACCTGCGTCCAGGTTTGTTTTATTTTTTTCAATACTTTTTTTGAGTATACAAAGAAGCAAACAAAGTAACATTAACATTGCTTAGAATTACAGACAGTAGTATTGTCACCCGAGGACATTTGCTGACCAAGAGACCCAGAATGGAACCCAAAAATTACAGTTCTCACCTGCTGAGTCTTGTCAGCCGATTTAACAATAAAACTTCAAAAAAAGCACTTAACGTACGCACATTCCCTCCCCGAACATATCTGAACCCAGATAGGGGGCATGTTCCCAAACTCCGGCACCCCTAAAGGGAGCTAACTGTGCCGGAGGCCCGAGAACCCCACCCCCCTCCTGGGCCAGAAACGCTCAAAGAAAAAAATTACCGTTAACCGTCTACATCTGGAAAGAGCAACAGTGTTCGGAGCTTCAGATGTGGCTACTGTTAGAGTAACTTGTAGGGGAGAGGGAGAGACGTTGACTTGTCGTTTTGACAAACAACACCTCTAATGATCTGTGTAGTAACATAGTGCGCCTAAAGAGAGCAATGTTGAGGCAAGAAGAGACCTGGAGTAGGTATACAACAGAGAATAGGAAGAATAAGTGATAGCGAAGGAGGAAGAGGATAGGAGCTGGACCGTAACTTCTGATGAAGTGGTGCTCACTCATCCGCAATAAGACTGGTGGCACGGAAGTATGTGTAGACCTGGAGATGTAGGTAGTCCAGGGAGCCCACACTGCTTCATGTCTTTCCACTGTGTCCAGGAAGATGCTAACCATTTTTTTCCTGGGCCATAATCCAGGATATCTTCTGCTTGACCAGCCTCAGGGACACTGTGGGTTACTTCCAAGCCCGCACAATTGTCAGTTTAGTTCCGATTAAGATAAACCTAATAAGATTTTGCGTTAATTTCGGAATCCCTGGTTGGGGGGAATTAATTAAGGCATATTGAGGAGATTGGGGAATGGGTATTGTTATCTTCCTAATAATGTGGAAAACCTTGTTCCACAGATTTCTAATTTTCGGGCATTCCCACCAAATGTGTAGCATAGAACCAATATGACCACAATTGCAGAAACCTAAGGGGGGCGCATTCAGGTAGATCCTGGACAGTCGCAGAGGCACCAAATACCACCGCATTAGTATTTTTAAGTTGGCTTCGGCCAGGGCTAAGTTAAGTAGACCTTTTGAGGCAGCAACTGATGCCTTATTCCATTCAGCTACCATCCATTGTTGAAGATCATTTTCCTATTCGCGCATGAAGAGTGTTTGAGTCCGCCTGAGCGAGTGCTCGCTAAATCACCGGAATCCCCCCCCCCCCCCCCCCCTCTGCTCCATGGCCTGGCCACACCAAAGCTTTTATTCAGTTATGGATGCGGGTTGAGGAGTAGAGGGCCCCAAACAAGGATCTAAGAAAGTGGGAGATTTGCTGAAATCTGAATTTTTCCCTTCCTGGCATCTCAAGCTTATTAATGCAGTGGGTTAAAGTGATGGGTCCTGAGGGGGTTAAAAAGTGACCAATCCTGTATATCCCCTTATCTAGCCACCAACAAAAGGCCTTAATGTCTTGTCCGGGAGGAAAGGGGGGATTCCTAGAAATGTGGGAGAGTGGCTTCCAGCGAGAGGTCAAGTGTGGGTTATTTTTGAGGGAATCCCAGAGAGCTAGTGAGTGTGAAAGTGAGGGTGCCAAAATGGCCGGTCTGTCCTTGGATGGGCACCATAAGATGTAGTCAAGGGTGTAGCCCAGGATGGACTGCCTCTCCCTGTGTACCCAATCTGGGTGAGCAATTTTAGAATAGATCGTGGATAGTTGGGAAAGTTGAACTGCCTGATAATACCATAACATGTTTGGCACTCCCAGTCCCCCCTGGTCTCTCTTTCGGGGGAGGGATCCCCAGATAAACTTCATAATTTTGGACTGAAAGGAACGAAGACGGTCTTTAGGGACGGGGATGGGTAGGGATCTAAATAGATAGAAGATATGCGGGAGTAAAGTCATTTTTATAGAGTTTACCCTGCCTAACCAGGAGATGCTCAGCTTATCCCAAAAGGCTAGGTCCTCCTCCAGTTTCCGAAATGTGGCAGGGTAGTTAGCGGAGTAAAGCTTGTCTATAGAAGCTGTCAAATTGATCCCTAAATAAGGAAGCACAGATTTCGACCAGTTACACCTAAAACTGTCTTTGAGTTGACCTACCATCTGAGACAGTAAGTTAATATTGAGTGCTAGGGACTTAGCATAGTTGACCGTGAGGCCTGACACTTTGCCGAAATATCCAACAACCAGCATATAATAGGAAGCGAGGTGCTTGGAGATGATATGAAAAGTAACACATCGTCAGCGAATAGGGCACTCTTATGAGCGTTTGGCCCACATTGGATCCCTTTTTATGTCGGGATGCGCTCTGATGATGGCTAGCGTCTCGATGATCATGGCAAAGACCAGCGGTGATGGGGGGGCATCATAAAGGACTGACCAAATCCCCATTTCTCCAGGGTGGGGACAAGAAAAAAACAGGAGACTGAGTCGAAGGCCTTCATAAGATCTAGGGAAAGCAGGAATCCCTGTTGACTGAGACCCCCATCCAATCCCGATCGCAATAGTGAGATTATATCTACAGCCCTCCTTATCTGATCCGGCCCCTGCCCCCCAGGAATAAAACAGACCTGGTCCCCATGAATGTAAAGGCTAACGATGTGAGAGATTGGCCAGAATCTTAGTCAAGATTTTAAGGTCGCTATTGATCAGGAATATGGGTCTATAATTTAGAGGTGCAACTGGGGTCCTTTCCTGGCTTGGGTATTACGGTTACAAATGCTGAATTCATGGTTGTAGCCAGGAGAGTTCCTGACCTAAGATTATTAACTCCCCTAGCGATAATCCCGAGTCTGGCTCGGGTTAGGAATTTACTGATAGGAGCGGTAACCCTGAGCCAGACTCGGGAGCCGTCCTCCGCTAAATTCACAGTGCCGAATGCCGCCGAGCTCCGTTCCCTGCAGCGTTACGGCGCACGGGAGCGGAGAACGGCGGCAAATTCAAAAAAGTAAAAAGACACAAAACACACACAGCACGGTAATCTTACAGATTACCATGCTGTATTAAAAATGACACACCCCACCCCCTTTGTCCCTAGTGGTCTGTGCAGTGCCCTGCATGCACTTTTATATTATAAATACTGTTTTTCTGCCTGGAATTTGGAGATTGTCCATAGCAACCAGAAAGTGTCCCTTTTTCAGTGTTTTAGGATTTGATTACATTATTGAATAATTTTTATTATTCTTTATTATATTATAAACTTTATCATACCCGGGATGTCCGCTAGACTCTGGTTTGAAGAGATTTAAGAGAGTTATTCCTAAGAATTTCTAGATTGTAAGCTCTAACGAGCAGGGCCCTCTGATCCCTCCTGTACTGAATTGTATTGTAAGTGTACTGTCTGCCCTCATATTGTAAAGCGCTGCGCAAACTGTTGGCGCTATATAAATCCTGAATAATAATAATAATAATTACAGGACTACAAAATAAAACGCCAAATTTCCATGCAAAATAATTGTACCACTTTCAGCACCTAAAACCGGACTGAATCATACCACCAGGGAGGTTAAAGAAGCATGCTAGGTACGGAGTGAGGATACCTGCGTCCAGTTTTATATTTTTTTATTTATAATTTTCAGTGGTTTGTAACTCCTGAATATTTACCATGTAACTCCTGAATATTTACCATATACACTGACTTTTATTTTTTATCTTCCTCCTGAGCGTCTAACATGGTCTTGTATGATCAGGGTTTCATGCTTGTTGCCTGCTGACAGCGTTCTTCAATTTGAAATGTAGCAGTTGATGGCTTTTGGTATTGCCTTTGTGCACATGAGCAGGAGTGCTGTCCTCCTCCCACTGGAACCTGGAACAAAAGCTTTTGGTTTTGCTTTAAAGTAGAACCATAGGCAAAACTTATTTTTCTTTTTCTTTTTCCTTTTCCATTTGTGTGCCATTGCAAAGATTTCCCTTCACTGTCCTGTAGCCCTTTTGGCTATGGAAGTAATAGGAAATGCCTGCAAATTTTGGGGATCACCAGAACTAGTCCCCATTTGGAGGATTTTCCCTCCATTACTTTTCTGGGAACAAACCCAGATAACGGTAAACAGGACAAATGGAGAGGGAAAATCTTCCTAACAGTGGCACAAAGAGCAATAAAAACTAACAAGTGTTCTAATCCCTCGCCACTCTATCCAAAACTACAATTTATTGGGAGATGAACATAAAAACATCAGTATTGCACTCACAAGACTTATGAAATGACAGGCAAGTGATTTCTCATATAAGTCCGCTGGAGGGGTTCTGGCCTTAGTGGTGGCTTCCGTGAGGCTGGATCCTCTGCGGGAGGAGATGCAGGGAGCCAGGAAAGTGCCAGGGAGCCGCCACAGTTGCACAGAACTGTCCGTTCAATTTCTATTGCCGTTTACTGGCAACAAATGTAGCACTGAGTAAATGATTTGGCCCAGGCTTACACTATAGCATACACAGGCATAGTCTGTGATTCGCACCTGCACTGCGGTGCCGATTGCATTGTAATTTCAGCCTGTACAGTTGTATGGCTGAATCCACATTGGATTTTCACAAAAAAGGTGTTCGATCCGATTCCTGTCCCAATCCACAGTTCACACTGCGATCTGTGAACCGATCTGGGGCTGTGATTAACATTGTACTGACACTCACAGCGGTTCGCAGAGGGCAGTGTGACCGGCCTGTAGGAGAGATGTGATGCAGGAACTGGCGCTGAAATCGCACTGGTTCCTGCATCGGTACAGTGTGAACCTAGGCTCAGTATGCTGGTTCTGTAAAAAAAAAAAGTTTTTTGCCTTTTTAGTTAGGATTTAAATGTACTTTAAACTATAACTGAATGATGTTTAATTTGATAAATCCTGTGTATTAATAATCTATAACACGCAAATAGTGCTATACAATTTTATACACAAATTCCTGTGAATATAAAGTCCAACCACAAACAAGTCTCCCAATTAAGAAAAAAAAAAAAAAGTCCTCTGTAAAAAAAAATTAATAAAAAGGGGGGGGGGGGGGGGGTATAAAAAAAAGGGAAATCCAGATGCAACTTTTCTTCCTCTTTCCAGTCCATCATGGTGAATGTCCCACTTTTTAAATACAATGTATCCTTCATTCTCCAAAAATAAACAGAACACCCCATGATGCGTTTAACTTACAACAGTTGTAGGCCCAAATAAGGCCCCTTTCAGTTGTTTTTTTTAGGCAGACCTCTTCAGAAGGTCCATTCATCCCTATGGATAGACATGTCCATATACACCTGTCTACCTCTTTTTAGATTATTAGCAGATTATTATTATTTATTATTATTAAGTATTTATATACAGTGGGGAAAATAATTATTTGATCCTCTGCAGATTTTGTAAATTTGCCCACTTACAAAGAAATAAAGGGGCAATAATTTTTATCATAGGTGTATTTTTAAATGGAGACATTTAAAAATCACTGAACTGCAACTCAATTCATAACATTTATGTTATGTGGTGTTTTTTTTTTTATTTATTTTTAATTTTTTTGGATATCCACCAAAAATCCAGAAAAAAACACACATAATACAAATGTTATGAATTGAGTTGCAGTTCAGTGAGTAAAATTAGTATTTGATCTCCAAGCAAAACATTACTTAGTACTTGGTGGATAAACCCTTGTTGGCAAGCGCAGAGGTAAGATGTTTCTTGTAGCTGGTGACCAGGTTTGCACACAAATCAGGAGGGATTTGTCCATTGGCCCCTCATTGCGGCAAGGTCGGTCTGTACCGTTAGCAAAGAAACTGCCCCAAAGCATCATGTTTCTACCTCCTTGCTTGGCTGTAGTGATGGTGTTCTTAGGCTCATAGTCGGCATCCTTTCTTCCTCCAAACACGGAGAGTTCACCTCCTACATGTACAGGCCCATTTGAAGTTTGCCAATGAACATCTGAATGATTCAGAGAAGGATGTGGAGAAGGTGGTCAGATGAGACTAAATTTGCGCTCTTTGGTTCGGCTGTGTTTTTTGGAAGAAGAAAAATGCTGACTATGACCCTAAGAACACCATCCCTACAGTCGAGCATGGAAGTGGAAACGTCATGCTTTGGGGCTGATTCTCTGCTAAAGGTACAGGCCGGCTTTGCCACATTGAGGGACCAGTGGACGGGGTCATGTATTGTAAAATCTTAGATGAGAACCTTTTTCCCTCAGCCAGAACACTGAATATGGGTCATGGATGGTCTTCCAGCATGACAATGACCCAAAACCAGGGCCGTCTTTAATATTGATTGGACCCTGGGCAAATTATTTTCTTGGGGCCCCCAACCGCTCTTTGACATATAACAAATAGCAAGAAGACTCCAAAATCAGTTTAATGCAGCAGTTACAGCATATTATTGCCACTCGCTGACTGGTTGCTAAAGGTTACACAGCACATAATTTCTGCTTGCTGATTCATTGCTAGAGGTTACCACACATTATTACACACCAGAAATCGTTACCTTTATCAATAGTAAGGTCACAAAAAGCTTGTCCTCCCATCTACAAACTTTTTATGTATATCTTCATATATCCCTTCCCATTGAACAATGTCATCAGACCAAGAAAATATAACACATAATCTAAAAACCAAGGTGGAATATAGTGGGCGTGCCTTCATCCCAATATATACAGAACACCAAATTCCCTCCAAAAGGAACCCAAGGGACTGTTATAGGCACAGCAGGCAAGGCATGATTATTTTAAAAAAATATATATTTTATTATTAAGCAATAATAAACTAGACCTACATATAAATGAATGCGGCTAGTAGAATTGTAAGTAAACGACACAGTCATAATGGTAGAGCGAAAAACCCTGATCATAACAAATACGCTACAGATGCATAGGGTTTTTTGTTGTTCAGGGATGCTCATGTACAGGTACAAAAGTATTCTATGATATAAAAAAAATAAGTCTCATATACTGTATACCCATGTATAAATGCAAATCGTCTAGATAACACAAAGAGTGCACAGGACCAAACCGAACCGACTAACAGGCTTATGGGTCTGGCTACCAAAGACTGCAAACCATAGGCTCAAGGTCACACCACTGCATATCAAATGGATAATAAAATTAGTTGTAGACTCTGCAAACAATCTGTTTATAAAGGGCTATCAAAATGCATAAAATGCAGGGCTTACATAATCTAGTTTCCTGAGAAATATGGTAGATGCCGGGTGCATTTGCTGGAGTTTTAACAGGTACTGCTGTCATTAATTAGATGATGGCTGAGCATGCATAGCAACAGCTTGTTTGCAGTTGGATCTAGATGCAAATATACACAGAAGTAAAAAAGGATTGCAAATCTGGTAAAACGAGGAGCAGACCAAGTGCTCAATCGTGACAGCATCAGCACTGACCGCTCCTCCTCTGTGGAGGCAATTAAAGCATTGGACTGGAGAGAGGAGGGGTTGTATGGTGTTTTTAGTTCAGTTTTTTTTCTTTTGAACTAACCCTTTTTAAAGGAAATTTCCTTCATAAAGATATAACAAGCTGCTATATAAATTCTCACTGGACTGTGCCCCTGATGGCCCTGCCTCTTGCCTCGTGTGGCTGAGCCGCCTATGATAAAAGTTGTTTTTGTTGCTCTATCTATCCACTTCTTTCCCTGGGGGTGATGTTGATGTGGACTACTATGGTAGAGGCTGGTTGCCATAGTTATACACTGTCTGTTAGCACCTCTATCCCCCCTCACTGTCTGAAAATATTTCCCAAGGAGCACCGTGCTGGGACATGACTAGCAGGCTCCCTGCATAGAATTCTGCATGTCTTGTCATATCCCAGGGCAGCAAAACCCCTCTGCTAGAGAATAGAAATACATGGCTGAAAAGCACAGGAGGAGTTGGAGAGCAAAGTCAGTAGATGCAGGGCTTGTACAAGCTGAGCTATTAATATAGCTTGTAGCCAGGCACTCCTTTTTAAAATGCATATTGCACTCTTTGTACAGCTCGATTCTCCTGTCTGCACTGTGGAAGCACTCGCAAAGTGACACTACTTGCTGCCTGTCCACAGTAGATTTACTGTGGACTAGCGGCACAGGCAGGCCAGACAATGTACTTGTACGTCACCGCTCGTCTCCTGGGCTGTGATTGCACATAGCACAAGTTTGGCAGCATATTTCAGCCAATGATTTTGATTACAAACAGACCTAACTTTATGTGCGTAGGAACAGCGATCTGGCGGTTTCTTTTCCCTGAAAAGCATGGAGAAAAAATCAGCCAGATCAGAAAGTAAAAGTGGCATACACCTGTTGGGTACACAATTAACCCCTTGATTGCCTCTACATGTTAACCTCTTCCCAGACAGTGTCATTGGTACAGTTTCCCACTATAAGTTGCTGATTACCACCATTACAGTATAGCTTTTATAGCTGTGTAAATTCCAGTAGATGCAGTATCTCACAATAGTGAGTACACACCTCACATTTTTGGTAAATATTTTATTATATCTTCTCATGTGACAACACTGAAGAAATTACACTTACAGTGTAATTCGTAGTGAGTGTACAGCTTGTATAACAGTGTAAATTTGCTGTCCCCTCAAAATAACTCAACACACAGCCATTAATGTCTAAACAGCTGGTCACTGGAAGTTCAACATGGCATCTCATGGCAAAAAGCTATCTGAGGATCTGAAAAAAGAATTGTTGCTTTACATAGATGGCCTAGGCTATAAGAAGATTGCCAAGACCCTGAAACTGAGCTGCAGCATGGTGGCCAAGACCATACAGCGATTTAACAGGACAGGTTCCACTCAGAACAGGCCT
>NW_027507788.1:161641116-161786116 GCF_037356315.1 Lithobates pipiens
TAAAACCTCCTGGAGATCAAGTGGTAATTGCTGTGATCATCATCATATTGATAGCTATTGAAGATGCTTTGGCTTCTTCTGCTATTCTGACATAAATAAATTAAATGAATTCTTCATCAGTCAGCAGCTCACAAGTGACACTTCTGCCTGGAGCTGTACAATGCATTCCTATCCGGAAATAAGTGTGCAGGGCCGGTGATGGCAGGTGAGAGTCGTGCTGGACAGATCATACCGGACTCCTCATAGCTGCTACAACACGTGTAGCTGAATTCTACAGTCAGCAGTGACATCGCTTTTCCTGGATGGACCTGAGCAGGAGGGGGCGGCCCTTCTCCCTGTACATATAACCCGAGCGAACACAGACCACGAGACAACCAGACTGGCCACCTGAGCATTCTCTCTGCTTCTGTATGTACAATACTTTTTACTTTTCTCTTGTGTATTATTCCCTCGCTCCCTATTATGTTAGAATAACTTTACCTCCTTGTATGTGTCATGTCTTTACTTATACACTTTTAAATTGCACTTTTACCCCTCTTCTTTATATGTTGTTATACCTGTACCTCCTTTACATATGTTCTACCTATAGGCCTAGTTTACACCTGCAGTCGGGGCAGTTAAAATTGAGCTTCAATTTTGCTGCCCCCCTTAATGTTACAAAGCAGATTGATGTGGCTGTACACGTGCCAGTGTATGCTTTGCATTGCAGCCATGGCAAGAACTATCCCCCCTCTCGTGTTTAGTGTGCATTACTGCTGCTCAATGCGACCCATAAAAGTCAGCAGGGCCATGGCTACTGGTTGTGTGAGGGCTTTTCAGAGTTATGCATTTACCCTCCTACATACATAACACGTGTACCCACTTTTATGTATTCTACCCTTACCCCCTCCTATACTTTTTACATTAAACCCCTCTTATTTATTCTACCTTTGCACCCTCCTATGTATTAAACTTTTACCTCCACTCATACAATGGGGTTGATTTACTAAACCTGGAGAGTGCAAAATCTGGTGCAGCTGTGCATGATAGCAAATCGTCTTCTAACTTCAATGTGTTAGCGGAAGCTGATTTGGTTTCTGTGCAGAGCTGATATTGCACCCGTTTTTAGTGAATCAACCCAAATGTCTGTCTTTATTACACCACATGTATTGGAGATTATCTTCTCACTATTGTGCCCTGTCACCTGGCATATGTCTTGGCAGCCTATACTGCTTAGGCATTGCAATCACTCTTAGTATGCTGGTCTGAGACTACTCCTTGGTATGCATTATTGTGACAGGTTTTAGTTTTCTCAGTGATCTTTGTATAGGTAAGTGTAGTACAAAAGAGCAAGAAATCTCATATGTTAGTCACTAGGTCAGACAGTGTTCCTCGGTTCAGGTCATGGTGGTGGTGTGAGGAGTTTTTTTTTTTTTAAGGGTTAAATAAGAGGTGTGGAGGCAACATAACTCCTCCTCACCGCCTAAAGAGTGATCCAACATGGCTCGCTGTTTACTATTCAGAGAACAATGCAAGTGTAAATGAGCCCATGGAGTCTTGCATGCTGTTGGCAGGTGGGCTGGATGGTGCATTTGGTCCCTTTTTGCTTGGACAAAAACATTGGAATCTCATGCAGAGGGGCTCACCACCTGGTGTGCATGAGACCTTATCCAAGTATCAGCAGTTTGTTTTGGAGAGCTCTCCCCCTCCCCCAGCTGTGGTAATTACTGATGTGAGGTTGCTGATTAAACCACCTGTGCAGAAAACCTGACCTGCTAGGCTACTTGAGGACTGCAGGTAAGAACAGCCTCTGGCTGCATTTTTATTTTCACTTTTATGGTTTAAAGGTTCAGTCCAAAACTAAACGTTGTGGCAGGGCCCCCCCCCTCACAGCCTTACATAAACTACTTTAGCAGCAAAGGTTGCATCCCATTCTTGTTGTAGCACCCAAAGTGGTCTCTTCATACGCCTACTCTTTGGCCCTTTCCTGGTTAAAACCCCCTTACCGTTTTTTCTATCCCTCAACTATTGATTTGTGGCTAGAGATCCTAGACCTGCCAACTGCTGCAGCCAGTATCCGCTCTCCAATATGATCACTCCAGCAGATACAAGACCCTCCATCCTTGACCTGGGTCACTCCTAGCTCAGCACATCCATTGATGTCTTGGGAAGGGTTTATACACATCGGATGAGTAATCAGAAAGAGCAGAGATCAGAGTGGATTATATGGGGAAAGGGGGGTCTGCCATTACACCCCTTTCAGATAGGTAAAGCGTCCTGAAAGAGTCTCTCCTGTGTCTCCAATGGGAAAGCCAGAGGGCTTTCACGCTGGATCGGTGCCCTGGCAGGACGCTAAAAAAGTCCTGCTAGTAGCAGTGTGTAATACCGCTCCTCCACCGCTCCTGGCCATTAAAATCATGGGCAGCGCGGCTATACCACCGCACCAGCGCTTTGTGAGTGGTTTTAACCCTTTCTCGGCCGCTAGCGGGGGGGGGGGGGGTAAAGTGCAGCAAAATTAACGGTAAAGCACCGCTAAAAATAGCAGCGCTTTACCGCCGATGCACCTACTGCCCCAGTGTGAAAGGGGCCTTTAGTAGGGGCATCCCACTCTTCCTTTTGGAAATTGTGTTTTTATATTGTGGAGAATCAAACCTGGAACCCTACAAACCCTGCAAGTACTTGTGGCACAATGGCAGGAGCTCCTCATCTGCCTTCTCTAAAACGTTTAAATGGCCATCTGTTGTCTGAGCCCACCACATTTCACTTGTAGCTGAAATATCACTTTTAAGTGGACTTGCACTTCAATCCATTGTTTGCCAAATTGGTGGTAAGAAAATGTCTTTTTGACCTTCATTGATTTCTTTTTTCCTATAGTTTATGCTAGATAAGTGGCAGCTGCTGCTTAAAGGATACATTCACCTTTAGCCTCCATTCACTTTGGAACGCTTTGACAGGTCAAATCTGAGCCTGTTGCCGGCAATAGGAGCTTCCCAATCGGTGCGGCACCGCACTGATTTTCAAAAGTAGTTCCTGCACTACTTCTTCAGACTTCGGGGGTGATTTCAATAGACATTTGTACATGAACCTGCACAGATGTAATTCAAGTCACTCCTGAAGTCAGACTGAAATGTGGCTTTGAACTTGCACGATTTCAAAGGCATGTTCAGTGTGAATGAGGGCTTTAGGCGCATGCCTTATGTCACACCCATATGTAGAGTGTAACATGCTCCTATGCACCAGAGCTCCCCTCTCTAACAGCAGGTGGACATCCTCACTGTCACCTTTTTTGAAACCAGTGCAGCTTTGTAGGGCTCCGCCCATACAGCCACGTTATTCAGTCAAGGAGACCTGTGAATGGAAAAAAAAACGAATAGTACTGCCTTCCACCTCGGCAGACATACTTTATATTTTGAATGGCCTGCAAGCATGCTGCCCAGCACGCTTATAGTCATTCATTCTTCCTCTAGCTTTGTAACAGTAAGCCCGTACAGGGATATAGGCAAAAAGCTAGAGGAAGACTGTGCAGGAGTCTGACTTTGTACCCACAATCTGCTGATTTGTAGGCTTTAAAAATAAATTGAACATGCTTTTTATTTTATTTATTTTTTGCTTGCAAATATATGTGAAATTTATCGTTTTATCTTAACGAGTTACTCCACTTTCGTCGGGGACAAAAAAGGGAAATAAAAAATAATAATAAAGTGTATACAATTGCGACACAAGTCCTATTGTAATTGAATGTTATTTAACTAAAGGTTACATGGTTATCTTTCCTTTTCAGTCTTCAGTGCTGTAATTTTCTGTATAATGCAATATGGCTACCAGGAGGTTTTCTGGTAGCCCCCCCCCCCCCCCCCCGAAACATAATTTTCTGCTTGTGTGATTGGATCACAGATTTTCTCCAGAAGTCTTCACTAAGACCCCTTTCACACTGGGGCATTTTTTCAGGTGCTTTTGAGCTAAAAATAGCACCTGAAAACGCCTCCCCTGCAGCCCCAGTGTGAGAGCCCTGAGTCCTTTCACACTGGAGCGGTGCGCTTGCAGGACGTTAGAAGTCCTGCAAGCAGCATCTTTGGGGACAGTGTATACAATAATGAAATCACTGGGAACCACTGCCAAAGTGCTTTGGCAGCAGAGCTTTTAACCATTTATTCAGCTGCTAGTGGTGGTCAAAAGCGCCCTGCTAGTGGCCGTAAAGCACAGGATTTACCGGGGGAGGGCGCGCGTCAGTGCCGCTTTACCGGGCCCTCCACCCCAGTGTGAAAGCAGTCTTGGATATGTCAGATTTCAGGCATCCCCTGCAACAAAAATATAATTGGTGAGATACTCCTAAGAGGAAATCGCATCTTAAGGGATGCAATTTTCCTCATTGCTGCAGGTGCAACAGCTGATTGATTGTAAAATCAATCCCATTAAATTTACTTCCCACATAGACACGGAGAAACACGCAGGTATTTCTTCAGAATAACAAAAGGTAGGAATCTGCAAAAAAAGTTTGTTAAATCCCTGCAATGTATGTTGATCACCCAGAGGGGGAATGTCTTTTCTCAACAGAAGTGGAGTTGCTCTTTAATGGAGTTGCACAAGTTCAGCAGTAATATGGGAAAGTGAAGTTACACCTGCCAGGAATAACTTGGCAAGTGATCTCATTTCATAGTAAACCAGAGCGTGCGTCCGGTTTCATTCTGTAGCGTGCGTTTGCACTGGGCTTGTGGTGTCAGGTAAGACTAAACTGTATTTAATACTGTAATTATGATTGCACTTCAAGCACCCTCTGGCACATGGCAGGATCGCTGGATTCTGGGTAAACTTAAGTAGCTACAAAACTGACCTTCCATGTAAACCTGAACTGGATAACATTTAGTTTGCTCAGTGTAACCTTAAACCATTGCTATTTTTATTTTATTTTTTATGAAATTATTTGGTCCTGCATCACATCTCAGTTCTACTGATCTCCTGTAGTCTCTTTGCAGCCACTTAATGTCTACATGTACTCCAGCGATGGGCTCAGGGGAGATTTTCTGGGCCGTTTTTGTGTATTGAGATGGTCACTTGTCTCCATCAGAAGCCCATGTGATAATGCAGATGTGTAATTGGGAGACGGGGACAAAATGTTACCCTATAACAGTAGGTGCCTGAAAAAGGAACATCAAGCTGGATCACCAGGAGCTATTCTAATAAAGGACACAGATCCAAGATGATTGAAAATTAGGTTTGAACAAAAAGTGGAATAGGCTAAAGTAGAGGTACTTCATCCATTTAATACTACTAAAAATGAAAAGAAATGCATGTTTAGAACTTTACTGGTGCCAAGAGAAGGAATGTCCTAAACATGTAGTTCTTTTCTTTTTGAAAAGTAGCTGAGAAAGGGTTAAAAACCCCTGCAAAGCACCCCTGCAGAGGCGCTTTGCTGGCGATATAGCTGCGGTGCCCCCTTGATTTCAATGGGCAGGAGCCGTATACACACTGCTCCTTCGCTGCTCCAAAGATGCTACTAGCAGGACTTTATTTTTATTTTTTTACCGTCCTGCTAGCACAACGCTCCAGTGTGAAAGCCCTCAGGGCTTTCACACTGGAGGCACAGCAGCGGCTGTTTCAGGTCGGTTTGCAGGCTCTATCTTTAGCGCAATAGTGCCTGCAGGACGGCCGAGTGTGAAAGGAGTCTTAGACCCTGGAAGTAATTCACCTGCTCACCTCATTAGCACACACCCTGCACCTGTTCTCCTCAATTAAATTGATCCCACCAATCCCTGTACTCACATGTAGGTTGTAGTATTGAAAACGGGAAAAGTCTGTAGAGCTCACCATACACTATACCAGTGTTTTCTCATCTCCAGTCCTCAAGGCACACCAACAGGTAATGTTTTTTCAGGCTTTCCATTATTTTTCACAGGTGATTTGATCAGTTTCACTGCCTTTGTAATTACCACAGCTGTTTCACCTGAGGGAAATCCTGAAAACATGGCCTGTTGGGGCGCCATGAGGACTGGAGTTTATAAACGCTGCACTATACAATCTGTACATCTCCTTTATCTCCTTTTAGTGATGCCATCAACTATGGAGTGCAAGGCCATGCCTATCTGGAAACAGAATGATTGGCTAGATAGGCATGTCCTTCTGTTATATAGCTTTGATAAATTGAAGCCCATGTTCACATTGGGCTGATTTGGAATGCGATTTGACATGTCAAATTGCATGCCAAATTGGTGGCTATTGCTGGCAATGGCACCATCCGAAACGGTGCGGTGTTGACTTTGCGGCACTGCACTGATTCACAAAACTAGTTCCTGTACTACTTTTGGCCACTTCGGGGGTGATTTGAATGGACCTCTGTGCATGAACCTGCTCTGTTGTCTGTCAAAAGCTGGACTGCGTTGCCGGTTAGAAATTGTGCCAGTTCAGCTGAACTATTTCTAACCTGCATTCAGTGTTAACTAGGGCTAAAGGATATACTACAATCGGAGTGTATGGTCAGTTTTGTACAAGTACATAGGGGGGAGTGGACAAAGACACTGGCTAGTGAATTGCTTCTTAACAGTTTTCATGTCCCAAATCTACGTACCAGGAAGTCATGAAATTTTCAATGGAGCAAGCTGAAGCTGGACAGGTAAAGCTGTCCTAAAATGCTAGAAAACGCTTTATCTTTTCTGCAACAGAAGTACAATAATATTGCCCTTTTTAAGTGGGAGCGACGGGGTGTGTCCTATGCCTACATTTCTACTCTTGCTAATGTGTTTCCCTTGTTCCCATCGCAAAAACTTGGTAGGTAAGGATGAGCTCAGGCATGTTTGCAAGTCCACGTGCCTGCGCCCGCCAGGAAGCTGACACTCTGCAGCGCTAATCGCAGACAGTGAGACCTTTTCCGAGCTGTGCAGCCGTGGATCGGTAAATGTCTCACTGCCTGTGTTTAGTGCTGCGGAGTGTCTGTTTCCTGGTGGGCGCGGGCACGTGAACTTGCGAACACGCCTGAGCTCATCCTTATTGGTAGGTATGCATTGAAGTTTTTTTTTTTTTCTTAGAACAGAAGCTACCCACAGACTATAATTAAATGTATCCTTGATGGGTTTTCTATTTTGCGTGCTTAATCATGAGGCTTATGATTAAGCATGCATAACGCGGAACGCGTCAAGGCTGCATGTGATTCCAGTCAATATGTATCTTCTTCATGAATAAACCTCTTGATTGTTTGGCTTTGCTTTGAAATTTAAACAAGGTTAGCTCACCCCACCATAAATTCTCCAGCATCCTCCCAAGAGTTACAATTGCAAAGATCCCTTTTGCAAACATCAGCACATCCTGTGTAAGTGTACAAAGCTGTCTTTATTTGAATACTTTAGAACCATTGCCATCAGTCATGACCCAGAACAAGTGTATTCTTCTAATGGTATTCATGGTTTATTTGGATTATTAGGCTTACTTACTTGGGGTGAGGGGGGGCATTATAAACATGCAGTTGAGTGTATCACCAAATGCAGCGAGACCAACCTGTACACATGCTGCGGCAAGAATTAAACCCCCGTTATGTTCAGCACCAGTACCACCAGGCAAACCCATTTGAGTAAAAGGGGGTCTCACCGTAAGCAACCCCCCCAAACCGCTAAAGCAACCAGGTGGGGGTGTAGACCTCACCCAGGTACGTGCAGTCAGGGGAGGCAGGTGAGGCAGAGCCTGACATGCCATGAACATAAAAAAAACATAGATCGAGCTTTGAGGGTCCTAGTTCGGCGGGCACTAAAGTTAGCCTGATTTTTGTATGATGTGAAAGATGATGTTGTGCCAAATGGATACCTAACATGTCATGCTTTAAAATTGAGCACACTCGTGAAATGGCACCAAACTTCGGTACTTAAAAAAAGACGCTTTAAAATTCTTTACAAGTTACATGTTTAGAGTTGGAGGAGGTCTAGTGCTAGAATTATTGCTCTCGCTCTAACGATTGTGGCGTATGTAGACTGTGTGTATCTGGCTCCGATACTAGCTAGGGCCTCACCAGCCACTGACCTCACCACACGTCCCTGCTATCACTCGCTGAACGTGACCCATTGAAGTCAATGGGGACATGCCAGAACTGGCACATGTGCAACATGTTTGTGGCATGATGGTGTGGACTTTTTGGAGGTAAATAGCTGGAATCTGCTCCTTGCTCCCTGTTAAAGATTGCTTTTCAGAGTGACCACATATCACTCTTCAGAGGGATAACACTAGTGTAAACAAGCCCTAAATCTGCTGATAGCTACATGGGCCAGCATGCTTAGATGTGAAACATACGTCTTTGCAATGCATCGTTTCTGGTAGATCTAAAGGATTGTATAGAGATTGTACAATTTGGTTGTAATTTGTGTGGCCAGCTTTAGATAGTGATGGGGACAGGGACGAGTGAGAAGGGTTCTACCTTAGCCAACTAGTTATCTAAGTTGAATAGATAGTCTGTACTTTGTGACCTTTTAGCAGTGCTCTGTAATAGCATAATCTAGAAATGTGCTGTCTGGAGATAAAGCAGAGTTTATCGTGCAGCTTTGTATTCCAGCAGAGACCACATGCAGTGAGGACGCTCAGTGAGGAGGAGGAAGCCACCAGTCACAGCAAGGTAAACACTGGCAGCGACTGGCTGTCTTGCTGACACAAGAATGCCACTTATGTGCACTTTTTCCTCCTAGCTCAGAGTTGTCGCCTCCCCGACTCCCGTCTGTGCTGCCATGGCGACGTCTGGCCCATTCTGGTCAGTCTCGCTGCTCTCTTGAAATTGCAGTCTCGTCCAGCCCAGATTCATTAATGTTCAGGTTTAATCCCAGAGAAAGGTTTTTGGCTGTTTGGGATTTATTACTCTGCGGCGAGCTGGGATTTGACACAATAAAATAGCGGCGATTCCTGACATCCTTTCTTATCAAGTGGCATCAGATCTTCCCTCCTGGATACTAGAGGGAACCAGACAGACTTACAGCTTGGCAGGAGGTCTGTAGAGTGACTGGCACATCAGAGAGGGCACGAGCACTAGGAGACCCATCAGAGAGGGCACGAGCACTAGGAGACCCATCAGATAGGGCACTGGTCCCATGGGACCTTTAAGAGCGGGCACATTGAGTGAGCCACAGGCTCTATGGGACATCATGGAGAGGGCACAAGCACTGGGACACAGCAGGCAGGGCACAGACACTGTGGGACACATTGTAGAAGGCATAGGCACTATGTGATACATCAGAAAGGGCACAGATACTGGGACCCAACAGAGTGGGCGCAGGCACTATGGGACACCTAAGAAAGGGAACAGATGCTGGAAGATCCATCAGCAGGCAAAGGCACAATGGGGCAAATTGGATGAGAGCCCAGGTACTGTGCGACTGTCTAGCTGTTGCAGCTGACTTGCTGGTACACTTAGTGCCTCAGCATCTGTAAAACTGTTTTCCCACCCCCTTTGTAGAGGCTTAAAACGTTGGACAGAATTGATTATTGTGAGTGCGATTCTTCAGTTTTATTTACATTGTTTTGTTTTTTATCTATTTTTTTTTTTTTTAGCCCCCGCAATTAGATGGCTTCTGCGCCAGGTTTGAAATCTGAGAGATTGTCGCTACTAGAGGACGGAATCCCCCCAGCCAAGAAACCCAGGTATTTGTTTTATTTAATGCCCTGTAATGGGAGCCCTAGGGGAAGTGAACCCAGATCCCCCGTTCCTGTCTCCCTCCTATGTGATGTAATCATCTTCCTTGAGGGAACAGAGGACTCCCTCAAGGTCAGAGGAAGACTCGCAGGATGAGAAAGCAGGTGAGAGAAGAATGTCAACAACAGTAACCTATATATTCTGCTGATGATGCGTTTAAACTGACATATTTATAAGAACGTTGTCATGCTGTGATTAGACGCTTGGTGGAAGCAGCTGTTATGTAAATTGTAAAGTGCCAGCGTGTTATGTAGTTTGTACATTATGTAATCTAATAATGCAGAATACAAACTCAAGAGGGGGAGATGAGGATAGAACATTCAGTAAATGCATTTGTATTCTCTTTATTGTCTTGTTTGTATTGCTAAAAAGTGAATTTAAAGGCTATGTTTTATTTATTTTATTATAGCTTATAGAAGAATTTGGCAGGCCATACACTGTTCCAATCTCAGACATTCAAACCGTGTATGGGCAGGCTGAATGTACCAAGCTGATTAATCAATCAACTTGGGTACAACCAGCATGCCGAGTTTTACCTGCGATTATTGCTGGCGGCTGCTATAGCCTCTGGCACTAATCGCCGTCTTCTCCCAGCGGGAACCGCTTCCTCTGCCCTCTCAACGCCAGGAGAAGGCAATGGCCCACCAGGAAGGATTCCCTCATCAACATTGTCTATGTTGATGGGGGAATCGAGTGTGTGTGTGTGTGTGTGTGTGTGTGTGTGTGGTTTTTTTTTAAAGAAATTTGCTCCATGTATGGCCGGCCTTAGACCCTCAGTTAAATTACATATTTAGTCAGGTTGAAAAAAGACACAAGTCCATCCAGTTCAACCATTAAATTATAATTGTTGTGTCCCTGCTGGGGTGATTCACTCTTTGTTCTAATAAATATTTTCACCAAAATAAAAAGTGATGGGAAATCCAAAATGTAAGTTATAATCGTCCGATGGGAACACCCATTCCAATGACCGCTGTGCAACATGGGAATCCCCCTCACTTTGTGGAGATGTACCCGAATTTCCTCTGGCTTTACCAGGACAAGGTGACCAGAAAAATCTCCCCCGTGTGACATGGCCAGCACAGAAAAAAGACAGATATAAAACCTTTCTTGCCCCTACTTCCTTCTACTGAAATTGCCTACTCTGACTTCACCACACACTGTACACTTCTCACAATTTTGCATTGGAAGCAGCAGCAGCAAGTCGGTAGAGCCTGCATGACTTTCTGGCTTCAGGACATCCAGCATCATCTAGCTCATTTTCCCCAGCCTGACTGTCCCTGGTCCGCCTCTTTCTTTCATTGGATTTAAATTCTTTCAATTTATAGAGGTTTACCATCACATGTGAGTGTTACCTAGGAATGCCCACTCCTTCAAGCCGATCTCCACCCATCAAAGGATTTTGATATTTGCGTAAAATAAATTCCTCCCATTGCTTGCTATGTACAGCTCCTTGCTGGCCCCTGCCACCAACCATGATCTGCCTGCACAGCATAGAGAAGCATAGAAACCAACTGATGTTGCTGTGTCTGAACTAAAAATATGTAATGAAGGTTTTATTATTAACATGTTGATGAAGGATGGAAAGGGGAAGCAGGGAATGCAAAATATAAGCAGGTTAAACTTCAACTTTAACTTTGTGCAGAACCATAGGATATGATGGTACACTATATAAATGTTTTTAATAACTAAGGTTCTGTGTCAAAAGCTCGGGGACTAGGATAAGGTATTATGTGTAAGATGAAGAGGGGGAATAGTTGCTTCCAACAGAGCCAAATCACAAAGGTTTGTGAAATGACAGGGTCCCTTAAAGCAGTAGGTATTACCTTCAGAAAGCACACTTGTATGACCTTAGATTTATTATGTGACCGTTCTCGTATTATTCTGATCTTCCACAATACTTGTGGTTCTGTTCAATCCCACCCTCCTGCTGATGGGCAGAAGTTATCTGATCAGAACCCCACCAGTTGAAGTAAAGAGGTATTCCAAGCTAAACATTCTGGGGCCCTTTTATAATTTCAAAAGGATTTTTGGAGTTGCCATACATTTTAACCCAGATCTCCATCCCACCAACAGTCCTTGAGCAATGCAGGGGTTAATCCTCGAAGTATACAAGTCAGGAATGCTTGTCCCACCCATCATAGCTCTAGGATGTTTCCATTATTGTTCTGCTAGCTTAGGACCATCGCCCTTTCCCGGTCTGCTGACTCCCTCATCCTGGTGAGATCAGGCAGAGAAATGCTCTTTTATGTTGGTAAATGAGGTGAAAATGGCTTTTATTAGATTGTGTGCACCTCCAAGAAAAGCTCAAAGGGTCATACAGCTCACTTCATGAGATGAAGAGACCACTATTAAAATGTTCTATTTAACTAGTAAAAAGTGTCTTGGCACACTGACCCTTTCATCCAGCCTTTAAATGTTTTGCATTTGTTATTTCGTTTTAAAAAGAATTTGATTGGCTTTTCAAGTTTAACAATAAAAAAATAAAAAAAAGAGTGAACAGCGGGCAAAGGCACAGTGAAATAGTGCAGATAGTACAGCAAGGGAAGAAGCACTTCATAAGAGACTTCACAGTAGTATATACCAGTGACTGTTCTGAATTACCACCAAACGCACATGGAGATCATAACTGAAAAGGTCAGGGTGGTGCACCAGTCAGTGAAGGTTGTTCTTTGTAATTGATAACCATCAGCTTAATATGCAAAGAAATAAAAAGGAGGGGAATCCATGAACATTTGCGAAAACCTCAAAATAGGGAGAAAGAAGTGAAAAGAAAAGTGGGGTACATTTAGATGGACAAGATAAAGAGTGAGAAGAACTGAAAGGGGAGCTTGCCTGGGAGCAAGAGAATGTGAGGATAGGAGGGAGGGAAGTTTTTCACATGGTCCAGCCACGTTGCATTGCCAGTCAAATGCTGAACTTGGTCACACTGAAAGCAAGGTTCTGTATATGTTCACCTGAGTTTTATAAGTGATCCAAGGATCTCATATTTTAAAGTGTTACTAAACCCACAACAGTAAAATCAGTCGGTATATGCAATACAGCATGCTTGTTACATTCACTGTGGAACCTAAGGGGTTAATCCTCCACATTATGTAAAAAGTCTGTTTGATCCTGTCTCTTCTGTTCCTCCCCTTTTACTGTCCCCAATTCATCTACTCATAGAACAGAGCCCTAGGAGGCACTCTGCACATGCTCAGTTTGGTGTGTATTGCGAGAGACGTGTTTGAGGGCCAATCTGCACTGTCCAGACAAAGTCAGGGGTCATGCAACATCACAGTACAGTCAGAGGAGAATGAAAACTCCTGCAAGCTTTAACCAGTGCTTGGCCAGACATTGCTAGTAGTCAAAGGACTGCTATATACGGTGAGGGGTTTAGATTTACTAAAATAATTGCATTTCCTTGTTCTGTGTACTGTGGGAGATCCACATATAGTGATTGCAGGGTCCTGGGTTTAGTAACCCTTTAAGTAATTTGGCATAAATGGGGGTGAACTTCTCATGTCCCGTTGTGCCCATAAGCCTATGTCATACTTCGTTAAAATTGAGAAATGGTTGTTTCCAAGCCAAAGTTTGCTGGGTGGCCAGGAACACAAACTTTCTCTGATTCCCAGTCAATGATGGGATTGGCTCATGCAATAGGGCTTCCCAGGAGTTGCGGGTTAAAGAGATAATTAAGGACTGATCTGATCATGGTGTAGACCGTGTCCAAAACAGAGTTGCCTTGGAGAAGGACCACCAAACATGGAATACAGTGCATAACTACAGCCACAAAAGCACATGGGGGATACTGGTTGGTAAACCTAGGCATGCAATCCAGGTCATATACCACAGAAAAAGTAATTTTGTAAACGCTTTCTTGGGCGAAGATATATTCTGGAAGCATTTGGAGGAGGCAAGCCAAATCTTAGCCCAGGTGGCGTGCTTGGGGTTTGGGCCTAGACCGTGGCCCATTTCACCATAGAAGAGGATGGGCCAGAGCCTAGCTAGTTAGTCAGAGAGGTGAAAAGATCCATGACTAGGCCTCTCGAATGGGGGTCTTTTCAGCGATGATTTTCTGAAGGAGTTAGGTGTTTGGGTGGCATCAAAGCAGGCTACAAACATGATAGTTGAGATAGACCCCATACACACTGTACAACTTTTGTCTGATTTCCTTTAGATTTACCAAAACAATCTAGTGCAGGTGCCTGCCTGATTGCATACAAAACTCTTAAGGTTTGAACTCTCATTCTATGGTTTTGGTAAATTTGAAGGAAAAAAAATCTATAGAAAATTGTATAGTGTGTGTGTGTGTATCTAGCTTTAGATATACTAGGACTCATTAGCCAGCAGTTGTCAATGCTCTTGCAGGAATTGAAAGGATTTAATCCCATCCAGGGCAATGAGTTTGTATACTGGGTTGCCTTGAAGGGCCTCTGTAGCTTACACATGTATTTGCAAATGTGTGCAAACTAAACCCCTGTTTTTAACACATACTGTTAGACAGGACAATTCGGTTGGTTAGCAAGCTGGTCGGTAAGTTGAGCCAGGAATTTCTTTGGTTTTGTTTGCATAGTTCGTTTTTAAACCTGCTCAGTTGCTCCTCTGACAATGAGAGGTTCAGGGAATTGGATTTAGCCTAATTGACTTCTACAGTCAGGTCCATAAATATTGGGACATCGACACAATTCTAATCTATTTGGCTCTATACACCACCACAATGGATTTGAAATGAAACAAACAAGATGTGCTTTAACTGCAGACTTTCAGCTTTAATTTGAGGGTGTTTACATCCAAATCAGGTGAACATTGTAGGAATTACAACAGTTTGTATATGCGCCTCCCACTTTTTAAGGGACCAGAAGTAATGGGACTGATTTAACAATCATCCATCAAACTTTCACTTTTTAATACTTGGTTGCAAATCCTTTGCAGTCAATTACAGCCTGAAGTCTGGAACGCATAGACATCACCAGATGCTGGGTTTCATCCCCGGTGATGCTCTGCCAGGCCTCTACTGCAACTGTCTTCAGTTCTTGCTTGTTCTTGGGGCATTTTCCCTTAAGTTTTGTCTTCAGCAAGTGAAATGCATGCTCAATTGGATTCAGGTCAGGTGATTGACTTGGCCATTGCATAAAATTCCACTTCTTTCACTTAAACTCTTTGGTTGCTTTCGCAGTATGCTTCGGGTCATTGTCCATCTGCACTATGAAGCTCCGTCCAATGAGTTCTGAAGTATGTTGCTGAATATGAGCAGATATTGCCCAAAACACTTTAGAATTCATCCTGCTGCTTTTGTCAGCAGTCACATCAATAAATACAAGAGAACCAGTTCCATTGGCAGCCACGCCATGACACTACCACCACCATGCTTCACTGATGAGGTGGTATGCTTTGGATCATGAGCAGTTCCTTTTCTTCTCCATACTCTTCCCATCACTCTGGTACAAGTTGATCTTGGTCTCATCTGTCCATAGGATGTTGTTCCAGAACTGTGAAGACGTTATTAGATGTTGTTTGGCAAACTCTAATCTGGCCTTCCTGTTTTTGAGGCTCACCAATGGTTTACATCTTGTGGTGAACCTTCTGTATTCACTCACACTCTTGATTGTTAACTTTGAAATGCATACACCTACCTTCTGGAGAGTGTTCTTGATCTGGCCAACTGTTGTAAAGGGTGTTTTCTTCACCAGGGAAAGAATTATTCGGTCATCCACCACGGTTGTTTTCCGTTGTCTTCTGGGTCTTTAGGTGTTGCTGAGCTCATCGGTGCGTTTTCTTTTTAAAGATGTTCCAGACAGTTGATTTGGCCACACCTAATGTTTTTGCCATCTCTCTGATGGGTTTGTTTTTTTTTTTTTTCAGCTTAATGTTGGCTTGCTTCACTGATAGTGACAGCTCTTTGGATCTCATATTGAGAGTTGACAGCAACAGATTGCAAATTGTAAATGGGATAATGAGGGAATAAAACACACCTGGCCATGGAACAGCTGAGCAGCAAATTTTCCCATTACTTTTGGTCCCCTTTAAAAAGTGGGGTTCACATATACAAACTGTTGTAATTCCTACACCATTCACCTGTAAATATCCTCACATTAAAGCTGAAAGTCTGCAGTTAAAGCACATCTTGTTTTTTATATTTCAAATCCATTGTAGTGGTGTATAGAGCCAAAAAGATTCGAATTTTGTTGATGTCTCAATATTTATGGACCTGACTGTAGATGTGATAGGAGCCAAAGCTTGGATAAAACCTTGAACAGGTTAGGCAAAGTGGTATGAGGGGAGGAAACTAACATCAATATGTCAGGAAAGCGCATCAACTTGTGAGGCTCACCCGCCAGTTTCATCCCCAAAACTTCTGTATGAGCTTGAAGGGTCCCAGCTAGAGATTTTATGCCCAAGATCAGAAAGGATGGGGGAGAGGGAGGACTGCCCTTTTTCGTATTCCGATGGACCAGGAATGTGTTGGAGGCGAAACCGGCATACTTCAAGGATATCAGTGGGTTGGGCGTAAAAGGCAGATAAACAAAGAATGGAGTCTCCCCACCATTGTGCTGTATAGATTATCTAATCCCATGAAATGTTTTTGGAGGCCTTACAGATGTAGAGGGACAGTAGCATAGCCAGGTTGGAGTGAGATTTGGCTGTGTGTGTGTGAGTTGTATTGCTCTGCGGATGTTGTCTCCGGCACCTCACTGCATTTGTTGTTTTGACAAGCCAGTATAAGGGAAAATGGTGATAAAAAGCACTTGTTGGTTTAACAAAAATTTTTTCTTTTTTTGCAAGCATGAAAAGCCTCCCGTGTTCTCATCTTTTAATGACCTCTGGCGTTTATTAGCGTTCTTGAGCATCAAGCTTTTGTGAGAGTATAGTTTTGCTAAAAAGAGCGTCTAAACATGCAAAACGCTTTGTTTTTTTTGTTTAACGCTACATGCTAAAGCTACTGGCATTTGTATAACGTCCAGTGTGCATGAAGCCTAAATCTTTTTTGTTCCTTTATAAGAAATGTATGTATAGGCAATTGGAATAAAAAAAAGTATGTTAGATGTAGTTGAACATTGTTATCGGATCTAGGGATTTGTGCTTCTACTGTAGCTGCCAGCCAGGATATAAACCTAGAATAGTGATGGCAGAAAAGACTGAGTGATCTATTGAGTCCGCTCTTCCTTCTTCTCTCTTCTCCCTTCTCCCTTCTCCCTTCTTACTTCTTCTCCTTCCTTCTCCTTCTTTCGTGTGTATAGCTCTGGGTTTGCCCCAAGCATGTGTAAATTCACTTGCTTCCGGCTGACAGCGGTCTGTTTCAAGCATCAACTTCTTTTGGTAATGTAATACTTTTTCTCTTTCAGTTTTTATTAAGGTGATTAGAATTTGACAAACTAACATAAAACATTGTTCAAGCATAAAAGTATAATGCATACAAAACTAAGAGGCAGAAGAGGTTTAGAAGAGAGGCTGTATTCCTTAAATGAAAATGCAGGGCAAAGAATTATTATTATACAGGATTTATATAACCCCAACAGTTTGTGCAACACTTAACAAAATGAAAGGCAGCCATTACAGATACATTACAATTTGGAACAAGAGGAATCTGAGGGCCCTGCTCGCTAGAGCTTACAATCTAGGAGGGAGGGTCAATTAGCTGTGGGGAAGGAGCTGCTGGAGAAGGTAAAACCATGTATTAGTTAAAAGCAGGATAGGCTTCTTTAACCACTTGCCTATAGGGCACTTTCACCCCCTTCCTGCCCAGACCAATTTTCAGCTTTCAGCGCTCACACTTTGACAATTAGTCATGCAACACTGTATCCAAATAAAATTTGCGTCCTTTTTTCACACAAATAGAGCTTTCTTTTGGTGATATTTAATCACTAGTGGGTTTTTTATTTTGTGCTATAGACTGAAAATTTGATAGTAAAAATGCCTTTTTCTTTGTTTCTGTCATAAGCTTTGGCAATTGAGTAATTTTTCCTCATCAATTTTGGCCAAAACTTATATGACTACATATCTTCGGTATAGTGTATATTATTTGGTCTTTGTAAAAGTTAGTCTGCAAGCTATGGTGCCAATCATTGAAAATTGAACCTGATGCACTGAAGGCCTCTTTCATTTCTTGAGACACTAACAAGCCAGGAAAGTACAAATACCCTCAAAATGACCCCTTTTTGGAAAGTTGATATCCCAAGGTATTTAAGTCACATGGTGTGTGTTTGTTTTTTTTTTGCTGTCATTTTTACCCACAATTCTTTTCAAACTGAAGGTTTTTTTTCTTTTTCTTTTACAAAATTGTCATTTTAGCAGGTTATTTCTCACACAGCATATGCATGCTTGCAACTACACACTAAAACACATTCTGCTACTCCTGAGTATGGTGATACCACGTGTGAGACTTTTTCACAGCCTGGCTGCATACAGAGGCCCAACATGCAGGGAGCACCGTCAGGTGTTCTAGGAACATAAATTACACACACAATTTCCTGACAACCTATTACACGTTTGAAGGCCCTGGAGCAATAGAACAATGGAAACGGTTTTTGAACTGTTCGTTTTTTTTTTTTTGGAAAATAAAGGGGGGGGGGAAGAAAAATCACATTTTATTTTTTTTCCCCCACAAAGTTGTCCCTTTTTAAGATATTTCCAACACATAGCATGCACACAGCACAAATAATACTCCAAAATACATTCTGGTACTCCTGAGTATGGCGCTACTACATACGTGAGACTTTTACACAGCCTGACCACATACAAAGGCCCACCATTCAAGTAGCACCCTCAGGCATTCTACAAGCATAAATTACACATTCTAATTTCCTGACAACCTATCATTTTTGAAGGCCCTTCATATTTCTAACAGATGGCATTTACATACCAAAAATTACACTCCAAAATAAATTCTATTGAGGAAAGGGTAAAAAAAAAAAAAAAAAAAAGCATTAACTGTGGTTTTAGTACTGTCCCCAGAGGAGAGAATTGGTCCAGGCAGCAGGCAGGGATGTGCTTGGCAACAACAATAGTAATTATCCAGGCAAGACAGGAATATTGTCTATAGTTGGCACAAGGATATCGTCAGCACAGCCAAAGCATTTTTCCATAGAAATTGTCCAGGCAGAGACGGCCAGCACAGCCATAATATTGGTCCTGGTATTCAGTTACCTGCCTGCACTTGTTGTACCACTCTCCTGCCCTTCATAAACATACTGTCTCTTGCTACAGCTAATTATTTCCATAGTCCAGGTAGCAGGCAGAAGTGTGGTCAGTTTATGTGGCAGGCAGAGGCATGATGGTAGTAAGTCAGCAGCAGGCTGAGGGCTGCAATCTGGTAAGACCTGTGCACAGGGGTAGAGGCTTCACCCACCGAAATCTCTATGAAGCCTCCAGACTCCAGACCGTAATACGGAAATTACAAAACCCAGAGACAACAAAAAAGTTTTTCTCCAGGCGGAAAATCAATTCTGCAGCCCCTCACATGTGAGACTCCTGTGTATTACAGTAGCAGGGCAACAGATCAGTCCACGCGGTAGGCAAAAGCATAGTCCATAAAACAGGCCAGGGTCAGTTCACATGGAAGCAGTCCAAGCAGTAGGCAGAAGCGTAGTTGATAAAACAGGCCAGAGTCAGTTCATTTGGAAGCATTGCAAACTGTAGGCAACGACATAGTCAAAAAACAGACCAGGTCAGTTCACGTGGATGGCAGTGGCATGGTTATGTGAGGAAGCATGGGAAATGGTCAGCACAGATGATGGAAATGGTTAAGAATATGGGCTAATATTTTAGGGATGTGTGATATAGTCGGAAGCATGTGAGGAACCTGGGGAGCTCCATATTCCAGGACTGTCCTGGGGGGAGCCTCTGAAGTACATTCTCCTCTGCCCAAAGCACCCCTCTGTCTAGTGCAGTATAGAGAGGGCTGCTTGTACAATGCTGCCTATAAGCTCAGGGAGAGTTGGACCTCTGAAGACTGGCGGATCCCCTACCTCCATCTTGTCACACAGTCCGGTCATGGTTCTTCAGTGGAAGAACGTACGGCGCCCAAGAACGAACGGCGTCCACGAGGAATGCTGGACGTCCGTTCCGGGTATGGTTACGAACGTACGTGCGTCCGAGGAGGGGCTTCCGTGTTCCAGCGAACGGAAGTGATGTAGCTTCTGGCGGGACCGCATCATCAGAGGGTGCCAAAAGACGAAGGTTCCAGTCTCCAGGTGCAGCGTGTGTGACTTGTCGGGCATCCGGAGTCTGTGTAGATCCAGCAGAGGCTGTGATAATATTAAGGAGCCATGGAGGGCACTGCAGCAGTTTAGGCAGTAGACTCTGGTTCTTCTGACACAGACACCTCTCAGGTAAGCGTGGTGAGGGCAGACCATGGCTTACTCTGGGAGGGGGTAAGGTCATTGTGACCGAGACCATTCCCTGGGTGCAGAACCACAGGTGAAGGGCTGGGCACTTCTCTCCTTCCACCTGAACACAGTGGTGGTGACGGTTGGGAACAGGCTTTCATGTTTTTTTTTTTTTTTTCTGTCCTTTCTTTTGCTTTCAGAGGTAAAGCACGAGACAGATCTCAGATACAGCCTGCAAGAAGAAAATGTGCTGTTTGTGGGACAAAGCTTGCGTCCAGTTGGGAGAAGCCGCTTGCCCCGAATGTGTCAATAATTTATCTAAAGAGGACTCTGACAGAGCGTTAGAAGATCCTTTTGTCAGCAAAGATGAGATTGCATCCACTTTAAAACCATTTAGAGGAATGATGTGCCCTTATCTAGAGCTGCAAGTTTTCCCTCCTTGTCTGAGCGCAGTCAGGTGCATAGGGAAGATAGGGAGAGGGAGCCCAGGTCGCTGGCCTCTTCTCAGGTGGACTCAAGGTCTGACTTTGAGGAAGAGGAAGATTGCTCCAGAGGGTCCAGGTACAAATTTACATTGGACGAGGTGGGGAAATTGTTAAGTGATCTTTGACACCCTAGAGATCAGAGAGGAGTTGGTACAGTTTGCTAAGCATGACCTCTTGTATCAGGGGGTTTCTGCTTAAAAATATTCCCTGTGCTCAAATCTCTAGTGGAAGCGATCCTGCTGGAGTGGGAGCACCCTGAGAGTAGACTGTGTTCTTTTTAGGCAGTCTCAAATGCAGATTTCCCTTCCTGAAGGATGCGGCCCAGCCTAGGAACAAGGTTCTTAAAGCGGTTTGGTACCTAAAAATTAAACTTCATATTATTAAAATCACAAGATAGAATACTTACCTAAATGAACCCTGAAAAAAAAAATATTCTTTACTTACCTTTTATTTCAGATGTTTCTGCTGACTTCCAGGTTTTCCTCCCGTGGGAGTAGGCGTGGTTATCGTCCTCGCAATGGTCCCTGGGAAATTTCTAAGCTATTTCCCAAGAATCCATCGGGGGACAATGAAATTGCGAAATCTCGTGAGATTTCGTTAGGACGCCGGTCACGTGACGAGGGCGTGTCCGAATTTGCCATTTTTAAAGTGGGCAGGCAGCTGTATCTGCCATTGCCACTGCTATCACTGAGCATGCGCGAGATGGAGCGGAGCATGCTGGGAGTCGAGCGTCATCGATATACAGGGAGTAAATGCCTGTGGGCTTCAGACGCCCACACTTAAAATGGAAAACGCCAGAGCACTTTTTTAAAAGTCATCCCGAGGAAAAGAATCGTCGCGCCGGGGTCAAAAAAAACGCCGGACGTGGATGCTAAGCGAAGGTAGCAGTCGCCCACCTGTGACACAGGTAAGAAAAAAAAAAAAAAAAGAGCGGAATCCGCTTTAAGTCAGTTGCGCTGCTAGCGAAGGTGTCCATTAAGGAGGAGGAGAACTCAATGGACAAATGGGGTGTGGTGCTGTTAAAGAGGGCTTGACATGCCTCCTCTATTACACTCAAACCTGGCCTTGCAGTCACCGGGGTGGCTAGAAATTGAGAATGCTGGTTAACTGGTTTAAGGCAGTTGGGTTCCTGGCCGATGCTTCTGCAGAGTCAGTAAAGCTAGCGGCCAGGTCTGCGGCTTTGGTTAACGTGCCAAGAAGGGCTGTATGGCCGAAAGCTTGGTTCGGAGATGCAGCATCTAAACTCAGGCTTTGCAGATTACCTTTCTCGGGCGATCACCTTTTTGGCCCTGGAATGTACCCAGGACAAGAGAGCCTTTCCAGAGAAAAAGAAGCCTGAGAGCAGACATCTTTTCTCTGTAATTCAGACCGACACAGCTCCTCTCTGTAACTAAATGGGTTGTATAGCCTGCCATTAGGAGAAACTAGGCAAAATTGTTACACAATACACAGAACTTTAATCCTGCCCCAGGGGGGCGGGCCCCGTGCTATCAACCTTTCCCACTGCTCCTAGCAGCTTCAGTTTTTATTTTGCCTAGCAAGGAGAATGACCTAGGAAACCCTGCGGGCCTCCCTGTCCATGTTTTTCCTGCAGGTTTGCTGCTTTTTGCACAAGATGAGAGATCCTGAGATCTTCTATCAACTGCCGGCTGGGTGACAGGCTGGTTAATGAAATCCTTGTAGTCTCCCCAGTCCAGCCATCGAGCGTGAGCAGGCCACAGCTACGGCTCGGCAGGCCACGACGTACCTCATGCTCCAGAGGTGGTCGGTGAGCTTCAATGCTCCGGGGTATACATATGACCGGGCTACTGATGTCTGGATCACACTATACCGGGCCAGTAACCTGCCCTGCAACTGCGCAGGAGTTGGCTACCTCGGAATGTCTCCCAGCTCTTCAGGACTGGTAAGTATGGCTCTCCCTGCTTTGGTGGGGGGAGCAGCAGGGCATTCCCTGGGGAGTCAATTCGGGGGCCACCTCACCTCCTTATCTTCTCTCCCAAGTCCCTATCACCCTTCCTCCCCCCCCCCCTGAGGGGGGTGTCTGCAGGCGGTGTGTGTGTGGGTCGCTGTTTCTCACCTGTGGGGCTCTGTGCGGTTGCTGTTCTGTCCTGGTCCAGGTCTGGGTGGTCCAAGAAAGGCAGTTTTGGAGGATGTCTGTGTGTCAGCAGGCAGTTCGTTTTTATTTTTTGCTCTTTTCACCTCATGGCGCCGTTCTGGTGGCCATCTTGGATTTGGGAAAGCTATAGATTCCCCTGGGGAGCTTCAGCAATGCCTCCCCTGTCTACGTGGAGTTAACAGACCAACTAGTGCATGGCCTTAAGTACGTTTGTGACGTGGCCCTGGATACTCTCCCTCTGTTATCCAGGGCCTCAGTGTCAGCTGTGGTGCTGAAGTGCCTTATTAGGCTGAAATGCTGGTCTGCTGACCAGGCATTCAAGAAAGCCCTGACGGATCTTCCCTTCCTTGGCGTCCGGCTCTTTGGAGCCTCATTGGATGACATTATTAAAAATGCCACGGGTGGTAAGAGTACACTACTCCCACAGGCCAGGAAGGCTAAGGAGCCACGCCGCAGGCAAGGGCCCTCCTTTTCCGCTCACAAGCGGCTTTTTTGTCCACCCGGTGCTTCGGCAAAACGACCCCAGCCCGACAGGGCGCCCACAGACGGTCAGAAGCATCCCTGGAACCGCAAGCCTAACAAGCCTGTGAACAAACGTGCTACCGCATGAAGGTCTGCCCCCACCTGCATCTCGGGTGGGGGGGTCGCCTTCGAGAATTTGCAGCCCGTTGGACCTCCCCGGTTATCCGACCAATAGGTCTGCGACTTGAAAGCCCTCAATCACTTTATAAAAGTGCAGAGGTTCAGAATGGAATCAGTTCTCTCAGTAGTCGCTGCACTCCATCAAGGGGACTTCCTGGCATCCTTGGACATTCAGGATGCCTACTAAGCACATACCTATATGCCTTGGGCATCAAAAGTTTCTGCGTTTTGGCAATCGGGGAAGCCCATTACCAGTTTGTGGATCTTCCTTTTGGCCTGGCATCAGCCCCCCGAGTCTTTACCAAAGTACTGGCTCCAATGTTGGCGTTGTTAAGACAAGGCGGGATCGCGATCGTGGGTTACCTAGACTATCTCCTCCTGAGAGCTTCTTCCGCCTCAAAGTTAGAGGAGGATGTGGCGATCACCTTGCACGTTTTCCCACGTGTTCGTAGTTCGAAAGCCATCAGGTTGATCTTCAATCTCAAGCCCCTGAACAGGTTTATCAGGCACAAGCGGTTCAGGATGGAGTCAATCTTTACGATAGTGAACTTCCTGTTTCCTGATGGCTTTATGGCAACAATCGACCTAGGGACACATATTTGCATGTACCGTTACTTTGGGAATTCAAGAAATTCCTCAGACTGACAGTCGGGGTGAACTCGGAAATTCTCCTCTTCCAGTTCAAGGCACTTCCACTTGGCCTAACATCCTCTCCCAGGATTTTTACAAAGGTCCTGGCAGAAGCCCTAGCTCTGCTGCGGGTCAGGGCCATTGCAGTAATCCCGTATTTTGATGATCTTCTGTTTGTTGCCCGGTCTTAGCAGCAGCTTGAAGAGGATTTACAGGAGGCGCAGCACTTCCTGCGTTCTCTGGGTTGGTTGATCAATCTGGACAAGTCCCTGTTGATCCCAACCTAGGAAGTACTGTATCTGGGTTACAGAATCTCCTCTGTAGAGTGGAAGGGCTTTCTCCATCAGAGAAGATAAAGTAGGTCTGGCAGTAGCACTGCTATAGACTAATCAGTGAGCCCAGGTCAGAGGTCATGAGGGATAGGCTTAATGACATCCTGTTTTCCAGCAGTCCCTTGGGCAAGGATTTATCAGTGCCTGCGGCAGACTGTTCCTATGCATTGCTGTGATGGCTGCCAACAGGGCTTGGATCAGCCCATGCTGATTCCCACCATGGTTGGAAGGACTTTGTGGTGGTGGCGAACCAGTCGCAAGATGGACAGGGGTCTGTCGTGGTTCAGAGCAACAGCTCTGGTGCTAACAGACGCCAGCTCTTGTGGCTGGGGTGCGCATCTGGAAAAGGATCTGGCTGAAGGATCCTGGTCTCAGGTGGAAGCCAGGCGGCCCTCAGATCAGAGGGAATTGCTGGAAGTACAGAGGGTGATAGTAGCCTTCCGGCAAAAAAAAATGCCTCCAAGTAAGGTCGGACAATGCAGCGGTTGTCGCCTGTATAAACAAGCAGCGGGGGGGACCAGGAGCCCTGCTTTGCAGAAGATAGCCAGAGAGATTTTCTTTTGAGCCGAGATGAATCTAGTGTCTGTCAGTGGTTCATCTGATGGAAACTTAGATCTCACTGGCGGACTTTCTCAGTCATCGGTGTGCGAGACAGGAGGAATGGTCACTCAACCAGGAAGTGTTCGAGCAGGTCTGGGGCAGACCAGAGGTGGATTTGTTTGCCTCAAAGCAACAAGCAGGCTGCTCAGTTATTTTCCCTGCACTTGCAGGATCAAGCCAGAGGGATAGATGCCTTTCCCCCAGTAAGGCTGTTTGCAGCGGTCCTTCAGAAATTTCAGACCAAGGTAACGGAGCTCATTCCCGTTTTGGGCCAAGAAGGGCCTGGTTTGCAGTCCTAAATAGATTGGCAATGTATCCTCTGATTCATCTTCAGAGGAGGGAGGATCTGGTTACACAAGGCCCTATCCGGCATTCTCAAATAGAGACCCTCAGACTTGCAGCGTAGTATCTGAAGAACAGCTGGAATGCAGTGAGCCAGTGACCAGGGCCATTTACACCAAGGTGTGGAAGAGGTTCAATTCCTGGTTGGCAGAACAGGGGCAGGAAGATCCAGGTATCTCAGCAGTGCGGGGCTTCTTACAGGCAGGAGTGAAATTAGGGCTGTCTGTCAGCACCTTGAAGGTACAGGCTGCCGCTTTGGGCGCTTTCCTTCAGGTCCCCCTGCAGCAAGATCGTTTTGTAAAGAATATTTTTAAAGCCTTCTCCAGGTCCGGGCCAGTGAAGGTCAGAGCCTGTCCCTCCTGGGATTTAGTCTGGGTACTTGGTACTCTTACAATGAGTCCCTTCGAACCTCTAGAGAAATCTGATGCTAAATGGGTATTTTTAAGAACCGCTTTTCAGATGGCAATTACCACAGCCCGAAGAGTGAGCGAGTTGAAGGTGCTCTGGATTAGAGAGCCTTTTTTGTTGATCTAGTTTCCTCCTCAAGATTTCTTCTACTTTTCACAGAACTCAAGACATTATCCTGCCAACATTTTACTCCTCAGAAGGTGATGAGGAGGGAGGACTCTGTTGAGTTGATGTTAGGCGTAGCCTTTTAGTTTATTAAAAAATTAGCAAAGACTTCAGGAAATCGGAATCTTTATTTGTGAATTTTGCAGGGTCACGCAATGGACTTAAGGCATCTAAATTCACCATAGTCAGATGGATTAGAATGACGGTTTTGGGGGCATACAGGTTGGCAGGGAGGCAAGCACCTCTAGTTAAGGCACATTCAACTAGGCCGGTGTCAGCTTCGTGGGCAGAGAAGGCCGGTGCTAATCCGGAGGAGATCTGCAGAGCAGCGACATGGTCCAGCTACTCCATGTTCGCAAAGCTTTACCACTTGGACCTGGCAGCTAGTAAGGATCAGGCATCTGGGAGAAAGGTCCTCCAAGCAGAGGTCCCGCCCTAACAAAGTAAGTTCCTTGCTTATCTCAGGCTGTCCTGGAAGACGAAAGGAGAAAACCGGAATTGGACTTACCGGTAACTCTTTTTTTCTAGGAGTCTTCCAGGACAGCCTGGTTTCCCACCCAGGGTTGTTTACATTGACTGGTGGTGAGGATGCCTACTGACGTTGTTAGTGTGTTATGTTTTTCAGAGCCTTCCGGCGCTACTTGGATTAAACTGAGGAGGGCCTGGAGGACCACCCTTTTTATTTGATTGGGTAGACGTGTTTCCTGTCCCGGAGGGAGGAGTCCTATATCTCAGAGGCTGTCCTGGAAGACTCCTAGAAAAAGGAGTTACTGGTAAGTCTAACTCCGGTTTTTTGGCGTCTTCGGCCTGCTTCAGATGGTGGAATCTTGTCCGGGAAGTGGTGTTCATGAAGTCGAATAACAGCATCAGTGCAAAGGTTTTCTGGGGGGGGGGGACGTGACAACTTCTTTGATGAATTTTAGGAAGTGGACAGGGCTTTCTGTGGATTTGGTGTAAATTAAGTAGGCATTATAAATGGCCAAATTCAATAAATTGCTACTTTCTTGAAGCAGAAACAGGTACTTTGAATTTTTTTTTTTTTTTTTTGGTGAGTGGAAGACAGTGCAGGGTTTGGCAGAGAGGGATGGAGGACACTGAATGGTTGGTAAGGTGGATGAGTCTGGCAGCAGTATTCACTATGGACTGAAGGGGGGGGGGGAATAGTATATGTAAAGATAATCCAATGAGGAGTCAGTTGCAGTAGTAGAGGCAAGAGATAACCAGAGTGAATTAGAAGCTTGTTGCAGAGGCTGAGGCAGCATGATTTGGATAGGGATTGGATGTGGGCCTGAAAGGACAGTTCAGAGTCTAGAGTTACCCCTAGCACCCTAGCATGTGGGAATGGACTGATAGTTGTGCCATTTGATCTTGACAGAGAAGTCAGGGGAAGGGGCACATAGGGATGGATCAAGAATAGTAGCGGTCCAAGGACAGAACCTTGGGGGACCCCAACGGTAAGGTGTTAAAGGGGGACACTGAAGGTGCGGTGAGATGGGTAAGATTTGAACCAGTAGAGAGCACATCCATGGATACCAAGCAAATTGAGTTTTATTTTTGAGGAGGGGGTAATCAACTGTATCAAAGGCAGTGGAAAGTTTCAAGAGTAAAGCTGCGTACACACGTAGCCGTCTGGCGGACTTACCGCCAGACTGTCCGTCGGACTTTCCAAACGGGCTACTTGCCCACACACGGCACTTTTTCAGCGGACTAATACGGCGTACTAAGTCCGCCGTACTATCCGCCCTACTTTTGAAATGAACGGGCTCGCCCACACACGCGGAGGAAAGTCCGCTCATTTCGAGCGCATGTTCAGGTAGGTGGGGCCCGCGAAGGAGACATCGCTGGCCCCGCCGCCTGGTATGGACTTAAAGGGGAACCCCAACGCCGAAAAAAATCGGCGTGGGGGTCCCCCCAAAGTCCACAACAGACCCTTGTCCGAGCACGCTACCCGGCCTGCCAGGAAAGGAGGGGCGAGCAAGCGCCCCCCCCCCCTCCTGAGCCGTACCTGGCCGCGTGCCCTCAACATGGGGGGTGCCTTGGGGAAGGGGGGGCCGCGCGGCCACCCCACCCCAAAGCACCTTGTCCCCATGTTGATGAGGACAAGGGCCTCTTCCCGACAACCCTGGCCGTTGGTTGTCGGGGTCTGCGGGCGGGGGGCTTATCGGAATCCGGGAGCCCCCTTTAATAAGGAGGCCCCCGGATACCGGCCCCCCACCCTATGTGAATATGGGGTACAATGTACCCCTACCCATTCACCTGTAAAATAAAGTACAAAAAAACACAACACACAAGATAAAATAATTTATTGCACAGCTCCGGGGGTCTTCCGTCTTCGGGGGTCTTCTCGCCGGACTCCTCCGCTATCTTCTTGTGAAGAAGAAGAAGACGACCGGGCCACCGCCTGTAAAAGAGCTACAAGAAGGCGCGGTGGCCCGGCAGAAGAACCGAAGAGGGGGACAAGACCCCCGAAGTCAGGAGAAGAGGCCGCGGCGATGAAGAAGAATGTTGATGAGGACAAGGGCCTCTTCCCGACAACCCTGGCCGTTGGTTGTCGGGGTCTGCGGGCGGGGGGCTTATCGGAATCCGGGAGCCCCCTTTAATAAGGGGGCCCCCGGATACCGGCCCCCCACCCTATGTGAATGAGTATGGGGTACAATGTACCCCTACCCATTCACCTGTAAAATAAAGTACAAAAAAAACAAAAACACAACACAAGATAAAATAATTTATTGCACAGCTCCGGGGGTCTTCTCGCCGGACTCCTCCGCTATATTCTTGTAGCTCTTTTACTAGCGGAGGAGCCCGGCATTCTTCTTCATCGCCGCGGCCTCTTCTTCCGACTTCGGGGGTCTTGTCCCCCTCTTCGGTTCTTCTGCCGGGCCACCGCTCCTTCTTATAGCTCTTTTACAGGCGGTGGCCCGGTCTTCTTCTTCTTCCTCTTCTTCTTCTTCTTCTTCCTCTTCTTCCTCTTCCTCTTCTTCCTCTTCCTCTTCCTCTTCCTCTTTTGTTGTGCAATAAATTATTTTATCTTGTGTGTTGTGTTTTTTTGTACTTTATTTTACAGGTGAATGGGTAGGGGTACATTGTACCCCATATTCACATAGGGTGGGGGGCCGGTATCCGGGGGCCCCCTTATTAAAGGGGGCTCCCGGATTCCGATAAGCCCCCCGCCCGCAGACCCCGACAACCAACGGCCAGAGTTGTCGGGAAGAGGCCCTTGTCCTCATCAACATGGGGACAAGGTGCTTTGGGGTGGGGGGGCCGCGCGGCCCCCCCTTCCCCAAGGCTCCCCTCATGTTGAGGGCACGCGGCCTGGTACGGCTCAGGAGGGGGGGGTGCTCGCTCGCCCCTCCTTTCCTGGCCGGCTGGGTAGCATGCTCGGACAAGGGTCTGTTGTGGACTTTGGGGGGGACCCCCACGCCGATTTTTTTTTTTCGGCGTTGGGGTTCCCCTTTAAGTTCATACCAGGCGGCGGGGCCAGCGACGTCTCCTTCGAGGGCCCAGCCTACCTGGAGACCCGCTCGAAATGAGCGGACTTTTCTCCGGGTGGGAAAAGTCAGTTCATTTCAAAAGTACGGCGGACTGACATACACACGGCCGGATTGTCCGCCGAAATGCGAGTCCGGCGGGAAGATTGGAGTGTAAAACTACATTCTAAGTCCGCCGTACTTTCGGGTCAAAAAAGTATGCCGGAGGCTACACACGGGGGGGATTGTTTGGCGGACTTGAGTTTGCCGGACTTTTCCACCCGCTTGTTTGATCGTGTGTACGCGGCATAAGAGTATGGAATAATGACTGTTGGTTTTAGCTGTTAGCAAGTCGTTTGGGAGTTTTAGGGGAGCAGTTTCTATGGAGTGATGTAGACGAAATCAAGGCTGAAGGGGATCAAGAAGGTTATTCTCCATGAGATGTTCGCTCAGTTGGTTGTAGACTAAATGTTCAAGGAGCGTGGAGGCAAAAGGAAGTAAGGTTATGGGTCTTGGGTTAAGATTGGTGGGGTCCAGTGAGGCCTTTTTTGGTATGGGAATGACTAGTGCATGTTTCAGAGGGTTGGGGAAGATGCCAGTAGAGAGGGAGAGGTTGGAGATATGGGTTAAAGAATGTAAAGCAAGCTATAACAGTCGATAGGCTGGACCATTCATTGGTAGCTATGAGTGCCAACATCACAGGACTCATGAATAGGATACTTTTTCTGATACTTTTTCTAAAGTTGGTCTTGAACTGTCCTCCTGGTAGTTTGAGGTCATATCCCTGTGTCCTTGACACTAGCTTGGTACTGAAAACCTTGACCTCTTGAATCTTATTCACACCTTTCATGTATTTAAAGGTTTCAGCTTGCTTCCCTTTTCTACAGACCCGTACATTGAGTCTCCCAATATTTATCCTTCAGGCCTTTCACTATTTTTATTGACTGACTGTCTCTGTACCCTTCCTATCTTATGAATGACTATTTAAGTGGGGTATCTGGAATCGGACTAATTTTGGTCTAACAAAAGCCGGGTACACATGAGCCAAATTTCGGTATACATTTGCTGGTTAAAAAAAAAATGGCTGACATCTGGCCCCTGTGTATGTCAGACAGAAGCTGACCATTTGGACAGCTTCTGTCGGAGGAGCACGCTGGGAAAAGCAGCAGCCGACTGACTCCCGATCTGTGCTGCTCTGAGTGTTCTGGTGGGGGGGGGGGGGGGGTGTTGGTTATGTTCTACACCCCTGCTCAGTGGGGGAGATTGCGGTACTTGCTTTACATAGTGAGTACAATGACTGGAGCTGACATATTTTTTTTTTCTTTTCTCGTTCATCCTACTAGGTTAAATGGGGGGGGGGGGGACCTAGAAGTGTGTACCAGGCTTAAAGGTCTGTGAAATGAGTACCCCCAAATCTTTTTCCTCTGTATTTCTGGACAAACATATTGTACTCCATTAGAGGAATAATTTTCCTTAAATCGGAAAACTTTGCCCAAAAGGAAAAGTTCTGCTTTTAAGGCTACTTTCACATGCCTTGCTGGCAGCGCTGGCCATTGATTTCAATGGGCAGGGGCACTTTAGAAGCAGTGTAGACACCACTCTTGCAGCGCCGCAAAGATGCGGCTTTCAGGACTTTTTTTACCGTCCTGCCAGCGTACCACTCCAGTCTGAAAGCCCTCAGGCTTTCACATTGGAGTGAGAGGAGAGGCTTTTTCAAGGCACTATTTTTAGCGTTATAGCACCTGCAAAGTGCGTCAATGTAAAAGTAGCCCAAGTCCTCTTCCCTCCCCCTCACCATATTTGTCATATCATTTTGGAGGGTGCAAACCTGTGAAAACTAGGTACCCACTCCAACTTCTACTCTTATCGCCTAGGCCATCTGCACAGTGGGCAGCTGACTGAAGCTGAAAGCAGCATAGCTGGCTGCCCACAGTTAGGATACCAGTGGCAGGAACCCAAAGGCTAGTGAAGAACTAGTCCAGGTGAGGATGGCGCTGGATCCCTGGAGAGGCAAGTGTCCTTTTTATTACGTCAGCTAGAGGATTTGTAGGGTTGTCCCCCGCCCCCCCCAGAGTGAACAACCGCTTTTAAGTGCTTTATTTTTAGGCTCTTTTTAGAGCAGACATTTTACAAGCTGCCTGTGTCCATTTTAACAAGTGCAATTTATCCCACCTGAGCAGGCAGCCAGGTACACTCTGGTTAATAAGTAATTGGCTGATGGGAGACACTTCAATACTCCTCTCCCACACAATAGGATTAGTTTCTGTCTGATATAGAAATGTTTATTTTTAATTGTTTAACAAGGAAAAAACGAATTGCTGAGGTTTAAATCCCAACTGATTACTAGTGAGTCCATCTTGGTTTTGAAGAAAAACTAAGAACATAAGTATCAAGATAGGTAAAAACAATACTTTGATACAACAAACACTTTGAACATAAACCTGTGGTCTATTTTCATGGTGTTAATCTGGCTCCTGTCCTGGTTATCTGGTACCTTGAGGTTCCTATGGTTGAAGTCCTTATTCTTGGAGAGAAGCTCAAAATCCCAGGGTTCTCTTTAAAGGAGTCCAGAGCTTGTATAGTTGCTGTGTAGCCCATCCCTACCAGCCACATGGAGATCCCCATTGGCCAGTGAGGTTACCCATTGTGTTTTCTAGCAGCAATGAGAAACAAAATAAGTTGTAAAAATTCCTTGATTTTATTATCCAAAACACAAGTTAAACATCATTGGGTGCAAAATATATTTAAAATAGGAGCTCTGGTGTACAAAGTGCGGAACAGTTTCAGGTAGAGGAAGGTACATACATAATTTACAATTCATTTTATAACGTGATTATACTATATTCAAATAACATAACATAACATTTAATTCACATGACCATATGATATACACAATACCCCAATGCATTTCAACCTTGGAAAAAATGATTATGGTCTTCTTCAGGGGGGTTCTTTTCACATTTCTGCAAGTATATCGAAAAGGACAAATTTCTAACATTTCATTATATTGATGTATATGAGTTGCTTTCCCTTTAACACAACCTGTAATATTTTACCCTTTCCACCAAGTCTTTTCCGCTCAAACCAGAGACTTTCCTGCGTATGAGTGTGCACATTCATTACTATTTTTTGGATTTCACTGTCACTATCACTGCCACTAGTTGAATTTTATTCTTTTTCACTTCATCCCTTTTTATTTTATTAATTTGCACATTTATTCAATTAATTTGAGTATTCACCATCTTCACCACACATTCATTAGTCACCACTTAGATCACACCACCTGATTTATCACACAGCATATGTTTAACATACATATTCTCAAGTCTGCCCTCTCCCTAATCCTAGTATGTAATACATATACAATCATTTTAAATAAATTAATAGCTTTCTAATTATTTTTAGATGCTGCCGCTTTCCCACAAAAGATGTCCCCTCTACTGTGTGTGCGAGAGGGCTCCAACTATACTGTCACCGCTTGAAAGTCCGTGGCTCAGGGGACGGGTTATTTCATCCCCCTTCTCTAATGGGGTGTGGGCAGTGTCTGTGGTGAGCCCTGGGAAAGATCTGCAGGAAAAAGTTTTTTGCTTTTAAGGAAAGTCTCTGGTTTGAGCGGAAAAGACTTGGTGGAAAGGGTAAAATATTAGTGGTTTTCTTAAAGGGAAAGCAACTCGTATAAATCAATCTAATGAAATGTTAAAATTTGTCCTTTTCGATATACTTGCAGAAATGTGAAAAGAACCCCCCTGAAGAAGACCGTAATAATTTTTTCCAAGGTTGAAATGCATTGGGGTATTGTGTATATCATATGAATTAAATGTTATGGAAATCTATTTGAATATAGTATAATCACTTTATAAAGGAATTGTAAATTATGTATGTACTTTCCTCTACCTGAAACTGTTCCGAACTTTGTACACCAGAGCTCATATTTTAAATATATTTTGAACCCAATGATGTTTAACTTGTGTTTTGGATAATAAAATTAAGGAATTTTTACAAATGATTTTTTTCTCATTGCTGCTAGAAAACACAATGGGTGACCTCGCTTGACAACAGGGATGCCCATGTGGCAGGTAGGGGTGGGCTACGCATTAACTATACTGGCCCGGCCGGTGGAACCTCCAGTGGGCCCCTGTTCCCTACAAATACAGGCCACTACCATGGGCTGTAAATGACAGCGAAGTTGTCTATACAAAGCCTGGTCTACTCCTCTGTGCCCTCGGCCTGCCCACCTCCATGATGTTTTAGGCTGCATTCACACTTGGGAGTTTTCAGCTCGTTAAAAGCTCATCTCAAAAGTTCCAAAACGGCCAACAAGCAAAATCCCATTTATTTTAAATGCCCCCTGTTCTGTCACCTGAAGCAAAATGCCTGAAGCTCAAAAAAGTACATGAGCTTCTTTTTAGGCAGATTACAGACATTTTTCTGCTTTTTACCTTGGTTACATTTTGACCTGTACAAAATCATGGCAAAATCCTGTGACTTTCCGCCTGAAAAAATACTCCCAGGTGTGATTGCAGCCTACCAGAGGCCCTCCTGAAGTTCAGGTGTTGGTCATTCTCCCAGTACCAGGCCAACTGTGGCTGAGGACGTCAATGTGTGAAAAAGCCTGCTCGCCTACACTTTCTTTGGGGAGCCGCTAGCTATAGCCAGTATGAATGTAAAACATGCACGATTGTGCAGGAATTGAGGCTGATATAAGGTTTTAAGGGCCGGTTCATACCACAAAAACGCATTCCAGATCTGTCCCGGGAGTGTTCCTCCATGTGCATTTTAATGCGTGTTTTATGCGTTTCCAGATTATTCTTTTTTTATTGTACTGGTGTGAACTCTGCTACAGAAAAAACACGTACCTACTTTCTATACATTTTGGATGCAGAAAAAAAAAAATCTGATCTGAAGTCTGAATTAAACTGATGGATAAGTTCACTTTTTCAGAAAATGGCCTATACAGTCAATTGGCCCCCAGTAGATACAGTGGGGAGAACAAGTATTTGATACACTGCAGATTTTGCAGGTTTTCTTACTTACAAAGCTGTAGAGGTCTGTAATTGTTATCATATGTACTCTTCAACTGTGAGAGACGGAATCTAAAACAAAAATGCAGAAAATCACATTGTATGATTTTTAAATAATTAATTTGTATTTTATTGCATGACATGAGTATTTGATCACCTACCAACCAGTAAGACTTCCGACTCTCACAGACCTGTTTTTTTTTTTTTAAGAAGCCCTCTTGTTCTCCACTCCATTACTTGTATTAACTGCACCTGTTTGAACTTATTACCTGTATAAAAGACACCTGTTCACAAACTCGCTCAAACAGACTCCAACCTCTCCACAATGGCCAAGGCCAGAGAGCTGTGTAAGGACATCAGGGATAAAATTGTAGACCTGCACAAGGCTGGGATGGGCTACAGGACAATAGGCAAGCAGCTTGCTGAGAAGGCAACAACTGTTGGTGCAACTATTAGAAAATGGAAGAAGTTCAAGATGGTCAACCTCCCTTGGTCTGGGGCTCCATGTAAGATCTCACCTCGTGGGGGCATCAGTGATCAAGGAAGGTGAGGAATCAGCCAAGAACTACACAGCAGGACCTGGTCAGTGACCTGAAGAGAGCTGGGGCCACAGTCTAAAAGAAAACCATTAGTAACACGCTATGCTGTCATCGATTAAAATCCTGCAGCGCATGCAAGGTCTCCCTGCTCAAGCCCAGCGCATGTCCAAGCCCATCTGAAGTTTGCCAGTGACCAGCTGGATGATCCAGAGGAGGAATGGGAGAAGGTCTTGTGGTCTGAGACAAAAATAGAGCTTTTTGGTCTAAACTCCACTCGCCATGTTTGTAGGAAGGATGAGTACAGCTGCAAGAACACCATCCCAACTGTGAAGCAGGGAGGTTGAAACATCATTCTTTGTGGCTGCTTTTCTGCAAAGGTGACAGGACGACTGCTCCGAGGGGAGGATGGATGGGGGCCATGTATCAAGATATCTTGGCCAACAACCTCCTCCTTCCCTCAGTAAGGCTGGATTCACATCTATGCATTTTTAGTGCTTTTTCATTTTGCAGATTTGCACTACAGAATGTGTTCCATAGGAAACCATGTTAAATGGACTATAGTGCAAATCTGCAAAATGTAAAAAGCACTAAAAATGCATAGGTGTGAATCCTGCCTGAGAGCATTGAAGATGGGTTGTGGCTGGGTCTTCCAGCATGACAACAACCCAAAAGACACAGCCAGGGCAACTAAGGAGTGGCTCTGGAAGAAGCATCTCAAGGTCCTGGAGTGGCCTGCCCAGTCTCCAGATCTGAACCCAATAGAAAATCTTTGGAGAGAGCTGAAAATCCATATTGCCCAGCGACAGCCTGAAACCTGAAGGATCTGGAGAAGGTCTGTATGGAGGAGTGGGCCAAAATCCCTGCTGCAGTCTGTGCAAACCTGGTCAAGAACTACAGGAAACATATGATCTCTGTAATTGCAAACAAAGGTTTCTGTACTAGATATTGCGTGTTTTGCTTTTCTGATGTATCAAATACTTGTCATGCAATAAAATACAAATTAATTACTTAAAAATCATACCATGTGATTTTAAGGATTTTTTTTTTATTTTTTTTTAGATTCCATCTCTCACAGTTGAAGAGTTCCTATGATAAAAATTACAGACGTCTACATGCTTTGTAAGTAGGAAAACATGCAAAAATGGCAGTGTATCAAATACTTGTTCTCCCCACTGTATATAAAAAAACTTTGCAACTTTGTAAAATGTTCATTCATTTTACAAACCCAACTGTAGGCCATTTGGCCCCCATGAACGCCAGACTGAAAAACTTTCAGGTTCCAGCATTATAGGAGTGATTAGTGATATTCAAAAGTTTTTGCATCCTAGCAACAAGGCAGAACATGGAGATTGCTAACTGGGAGTTTTTCAGCCAGGCTTCGAGGGGTCCAGATGGCCTAAAGATATATCAATAAAATGATGAACATTTTAAAAAGCTACACAGTTTTTTTTAAATATCTACTGGGGCTTCTTGGATGCATAATCTATTTTTTGGAAAAGGTGAAGCTAGCCTTTTATCCTAGGTTCACACTGGGAACTGCATGTCATTCGCACTGCATTCTTGTGCAAATCACATGCGTTTCTGTATGAGGCACCTTTTTTTTGTTTAGCTGCTCTGCAATCGGATTGCTTGGGTGTTTTATACCCATGTGATCTGGTTGAGGCAAGCACACTGTTTTTTTGCGACCTGCTTCTGGGGTGTCATTGACTTTTAATTGTCGCCCGCAGCAGATCGCAGAACACATTGCGATGCAGTGCAGGATTCGCTGCATTGTTCTGCACCAGATCAATGTGAACCAGGGCTCAATGTGGAAAATGTTTCTGACCTAAGCCATTAAGAAAATATCCTCCCCTTCCTGTCAGCATTCCAGCGGGTCTGGCGCTCCTGACACGTGAAGCACGGAGTTCAGCTTTCTATCTCCCTGCTGACTGCTGCCTCCGCTGCCGCCTTCTCCACATGCTGGTGAGTGGTTTGCACACTTGGCTACAGCGCAGCAGGCGTATTGGGCTTAGACCCCCACGCCATTTACTCTGACCCCTTCTTATGCATGGCCACGTTTTAGCGCTGGTGACATTTGCTGTTTAAGAACATGAGACCAGTTGCCTAATCTGCAAAAATTTCTCACCTGCAGTTTCTCCCGAATGATACCAGCTGCCAATTTTTAGGTAATAAGCGAGTGGACAGGTCATAGCGCAAGCCCCTATTGCTTGTCCATCTCCCAAAGGCTTTCTAATTTTTATTCTATTCCCTACTCAGTTGACACAATCTGTAAACGGCAGCAGAACCAAAACGACAGGTTTATGGATAATTTTTACAAAACTGCGCCAACATCTTGCCTTGAGAGCCTTCATATTGGGCTTGGATGAATGACCACCCTTGCCAATTTATATTGGGCTTAATATTTAACCCCAGTGCTGTGTCAGTGCTGTGTCTTTTTTTGTTTTTGTTTTTTGTTTTTCACTCCCTGTCACCACATCACAACAAGTCATAGGACACTTGCAACAATGAAAACATTACCAAAAGTTCAAAGCTCACTTTTTACTAAATAAAAAAATAAAATCCTATTGGGGAGGGGTGGGCAAACCCTAAGTAAACCCTACAATTGGTCTTTTAAACTGAAGTTACCACCGTGACCATTCGTCTGTACTAATTCGGTTAGATGCCATCTTATGCCTTTCAGAAAGCTGCTGCCCAGTCTGAAGACAAAAAAGCCACAGGAGCTGGTGCTGGTGATCGGGACGGGGATCAGTGCCGCCGTTGCCCCCCAGGTTCCTGCACTAAAGTCTTGGAAAGGGTTAATTCAGGCACTGCTGGATGCTGCCAACGACTTTGATCTCCTAGAAGAAGAAGAGAGCAAAAAGTTTCAGAAGTGTCTCCACGAGGACAAGAACTTGATTCACGTGGCCCATGACCTCATCCAGAAGTTGTCCCCGGTCAGTGCACACAATAGTATATACTACTAACTGCTACTAGGGTCTGTCACTACAGTCACTGTGAGGAAGCACCTCCATACTGCTAACTGACACCAGGACTTATCTCCCCACAGTCAATGTGAGGAGCCCCTCCACACTGCAAAGGAAAGACAGAACCAAAAAAATATATATATATATATATATATATATATATATATATATATATATATATATATATATATATATATATATATACACACACCGTGTTGGCTGGTGACCCAGGGGACAGGGAGTGTTCATATAAAATCCAGGTGAATGATGTCCTTGGTGGGAATCAAACCCAAGATGCTGCAGGATCACTGTGCTAAACACTCTACCATAATGTAACCAAGTAATCCATTTCTGTTTTTAGAAATCGTTGGTATTGAACACCTTTTCCTTTCAATCATCTTTTCTACTGTAGCGCACCAGCAATGTGCGGTCCACCTTCTTCAAGGACTGTCTGTACGAGGTGTTCGATGACCTGGAGTCCAAGATGGAGGACTCTGGCAAGCAACTGTTACAATCTGTGCTACAGCTGATGGAGCACGGTGCTCTCGTCCTGACAACCAACTTCGACAACCTTCTGGAGATCTACGCCTATCACCAGGGGAAAGAGCTGGAATCCCTCGATCTCACAGATGAGAAGAAGGTAATACCAGATGACAAAAAGCATCTCATATGAGGAGATGCCAGACAACAAACCTCTCATATGAATGACTCTGGCAGGAGGGACAGGGAGATTTTACTCATGATCAAATCAAACATTTAGCAACCGTTTGAGGGATAAAGCCTCACTTCAGACAAATTCTATAATCAGAACTTTGACAAATATAGGCCCTAGGCGTATTGAGGCATGAATCGTGGTGTGTTTTTTCCCAGTACTCAATAGCCCAGGTACTGCGTACAGCCGATTTATAGGCATCAATGGCTGAGTGTTTACACTGGTACTTGCATATAGCATGCATAATTTCTGCATTTGGGATATACCCTATACACAGGGTTACATGAGTACCTACATATGCTGGCGTACAACCATTCGTGTATGCAGAAGCTAGACTTCATTATATGCTCCTAATGCGCAGCCATGGGTATGAGGGCAAATACCCCTGGTGCCCACAATGTGGCCCGGCAGCGGTCTTCGGGCAGTCTGTTTGCCCTTGCCTTTGTCATTACCTCTTGGGTTCCTTTATGGACTTTGCAGAGCTGCATCAGGACGATGGGTGCTGAAGCGATATCTTCTTCCCAGTATCTGGCACTGAAATACAGTACTTTGAGGCTGAGTTGTCTCATCCTGTCCTGATTGTGGCAAAAAAGAGCTGCACTGGAGTGTGTGATCAGGTAAGGGGGGTTAACTTTCACTACCAATGCAATGCCAGTGTGAGGGGGTTACATTTCGCTGCCACTGCAGAGATCACCAGTGGGCAGTGGAGGGTTATGTTTCACTGGCAAGATGGGGGGAGGAATTTTCTTCACTGTTTCAATATGACATCTGAAAATTTGGACTAGCTGTCAATGAGCCACCAACCTGCCCACTTAATGTCATTGCTGGTTAAAGCTTGGCTGTTGTTTGCCCATGGACAAAGACGCTTTGGAACTAATGCCTTGCTTTTTGAGCAATTCTTCCCTTTTTTTTTTTTTTTTTTTTCCATGTCATCAGATGCTTCTGCATAATTTACAGTGCCGGGGGGGGGGGGGGGGGGGGTTGGAAGCGGGTGCTGCACATCACATCCAATGTGTTCCCAAGAAGGAAACTACATTTCCCATGATTCCTTGGGACTCCACTGACATGTTGGGTGTAAATGTAAGTGTTTCTTCCGGTCATTGGCTGTGTGTTGTGACAGGGAGCTATGTAATCCTACCTACCTACCTACAGGAGGAAACTGTGGCATCACCACTTACCTTCAGGAAACTAGAGATGGGAAGAAATTTGACAAAGACAATTCTCCTTATGGAGAAAATGGTGCACAGTCTCTCAAAGAAACTGGGCATAAGGAAAGATTGTTCCTCCTTGCTGGAGTTCAGCTTTAAACAGTAACTTCACTTTTGTTGAGAAAAAAAAAAAAAAAATTCCCCTCTGGTTAATCTGTACATTACAAGGATTTTAACAAACTTTGTAGCAGATTCCTACCTTTTTGTTATTCTGAAGAAATCCCTGTGTGTTTCTCTGTGTCCATGTGGGAAAAATGAATCGGAAAATGAACGGAAATGGTTTCATAATTATCAATCAGCTGTGCTCCTGCAGGGCTCTGAGGAAATCTGCTGGGCCTGCATCCCTTTTTAGAATGAAATTTTTGTTGCAGGGGGTGCCAAAAATCTGACTTGTATTTTATTGTGGATTTCTGTCAAAATTGAGCCAATCACACAAGCAGGACACTAAGGGGGGCGTTCTGTACACATTCTGTGTAAAGAACACCTCCAGGTAGCCATATTGCACAGCATTTTACAGGAAATTAAATCTCCAGATTGAAAAGGAAAGATCATTTTTAATCACATTAAATTACAATACATGTATGACGTATCGCAATTATTTACACTATTATTTTTTTTCTTTCTTTGCCATTTTTTTCTCCAACGAAAGTGAAGTTACCCTTTAAAGAGGAAGCAAACCCCGATGGGTTTACTTCCTCTTTGATTCCCTGCAAAGGTAAAGCATAATGGACTACTATGCATCGCATTATGTGTCACTTACCTGACACAGGAGCCAGCGAAGTCACCGCTGTCCCCTGTAGTTCCGAGTGTCCATCTTCTTGGTGGGTCTCGCTGCTCCGGCGTTGTGATTCGCCGGAGCAGCGATGACGTCGCTCCTGTGCGCATGCGCACGGGAGCCGACACTCGCGGCATATCACCGCGATCTGCGACTTACCCAGTGCGCCTGCGCGCCGCTATCTACGGCGCATGCTCCGTAGACAGCGGTGACTGTCTTCAGGTAAATATCTCCTAAACCGCATAGGTTTAGGAGATATTTCTTGGACCTTGGGGTAAGCCTTAATCTAGGCTTACCTGTAGGTCAAAGTGGTCTGTAAGGGTTTACAACCACTTTAAAGTAAATTTCCACTTATGCAGCAAAATTGGGATAACACCTACTTTTACATTTGTTACATGTTCTCAATCACATAGCACAACTTAAAAAAAAAACATTTAAAATGGCTGCTCACCATTTTAGATGCTTATTTCTGATATATACTTTGCTCTCTTTGTTAATCAGGGGGCTGGGGAGCCTTTTGTCAAAATTAACACTGTCAAAACTGCTGGCGGATCTCGTTATCATTTGCAAACTAGATTTGATCCCTGTCTGCCTTAACAAACGATTAAAGATTTAAAAGCTGGTCTCCAGCATTGTATGTTAGTGAGCGGAAACCCATCCTGTTCTTGAGATAGACCCACTCTGAAATTGTTCAGAAATGCTTGCTGTCTGACTTTCTTTTTTTCTTTTTTTTTGGTATGCTGTGAATGAAAACCCATAATAAATAGTGGTGTTTAATGTATCTGCAAAGGTGGAAATACACTTTTAAATAGTGCATGTCTCTGCTATGCAGTTGGTTGACAACCAAAATGACTCGGCTCTAGGACACACATTGGTTTGTGTCAACCAATCTTATTTCCCCACAGTCGCATGCACAGCCACCTGCATTTATTGAATCAACTATATTACTAGACTGGTGGAGAAGTGGCAGAAATCGCTTTATTAAGATAGTAAAGCTGTTTTCTCACCAGGTACTTGAATGGGCTCAGGAGAAGAAAAAACTTAGTGTCCTGCACATCCACGGCGTCTATACAAACCCCAGCGGCATCGTCCTCCACCCGGCCGGCTACCAGAATGTCCTGCGCAACACTGAGGTCATGGTGAGATTATACACTTTTTTTTTTTTGTTTTTTTAATCGGATAGTAAACGAGAAATTCATTTTCTGATTATTGCCACTCTGAACTGGAGAAATAACGTGTAATCTGATTAGCTGTATTAGGGGCACCATATAAATTTTTTCCTTTTAATTTGTTTTAGATTAGCCCCAGTTGTGTTGCATGTAGGTACAGCAAGGACTGGCTGAATTTCGATTTATCTATGGCCGTTCCTGCTACAGAGAAGTTGATCTGATTGGAAAATTCTTGTTTGATCAACACTGCAGTCACTGCAGAGAGGAGTCTCCGCAATCAGAATACAGTAGCGCAGGGGGGGTGAAATCTATTTTTTTTTGTCTTCAGCTGGCTATGGCAAGCTTTAGCCATTGATCATTGCACACATTTTTTACATTTTAGTGATATGTTTAATTGACTAACCTAAAGGCCCGCTATAGGAAAAAAAATACTGTATTGTACTGACTGTTATGGAGTTAAAGTAAAAGTAAAGGCAAAACCTAACTCTAAACCTAATCTCGCCTATCATGCCCCATAAAGAAACAAATCGCTATACTTGCCTATCCTGAAGCTGCTTCGGGTCCAGTCTCCAGCAGTGCCCTTTGTGTGCAGGAGAAAGCTAAATAGATTAGACTTGGTAGGTTTAGAGTTAGATTTTGCATTTATTTCCACTTCCACTAATACTTTTTGCTGATAGTGTTAAGTATATTGATTCATTTTTTTTTATTTTTTACATCAAATGCCTTTTATATTTTCTGTACATTTTACGTGCAGACAAAGATGTCCAACTAATGTGATAGTTATAGGGGTTGGAACCATATAACACTAGCAGGGATGCTTTTAAAATTTAGCTTTTTTGCTTTGCTTTTATCCATATGGGGGGGGGGAGAGAAACTGTTGTAAGGCAAGGCTTTTTTCAGACTGGCAGTATGCATACTACCTTCTGGAAAGTGATCCAAGCGGTTGGCCCACAGTTGCAGTCCCATCCCATTAATCTCAATGGGCAAGTTTGTAAGATGTTGCTGCTTAACTCTGCAGCCTGATTTAAAAATGCTGTGGCTTTGAAGAAAAGCACTACAGCCACGGCATGTGTACAGCCCTGTCAGGCTGTGATGATAACTTTGGGGGGCTTGGTTGTGGCCAGACGGCGGTAATAACAGTAACTCTGTTGCCTGTTTTTAATCGCCACACACTGACTTTTTCACTGCCGTATGAAAAAGCCCTACCTGTTTTAAAATGTGTTCGCTTGAGTTGCTCTTTGATTTGTTAGTTTAAACTTACATGAACATCTAAAGCTGGCCATACACTCTTAATTCAGTGGGCTGAACCAAAAAAAGGTAGCAGATAATGAGGTGGAAGGAGGAATGCTTTATACTGGCACATTGTATTTTGACAGCGGCACCTGCAGCTGTCAGAATACATTAGTCAGCTGTTGCAGCTGAAATGGGCTTCTGTTGAGTGGGGACTGACCCACACTGATCGAAATTCATCCAGTTCTTGCTGAAGACTAAAACTTCCAATGGGTTACAACAACCACTGTGGAATTTCATTGCAGAACCAAAAGAGTTGTCACATATGCAGTGGAGAGAAATCTTTCAGTCTAGGCGGCTCTTCTAACATCTCCTTTCTGCTGCAGCGGGAGATCCAGAAGCTGTATGAGAACAAATCCTTCCTGTTCCTGGGCTGTGGCCGCACTGTGGACGACACAACTTTCCAGGCGCTCTTTCTGGAGGCAGTGAAGCACAAATCTGATCTGGAACACTTCATGCTGGTCCGGCGGGAGGACGTAGATGAGTTCAAGAAGCTGAGGGAGAACATGCTGGACAAGGGCATCAAAGTGATCTCCTATGGCACAGAGTATTCTGACCTGCCTGAGTACTTTGAGAGGCTAGCCAATGAAATCTCCAATAAGGGCCGGACAGGTACACAGCCCGCTTTTACTTGATATCTTCCCTGGTTCCACATGCGCATTTGTGTACTTAACAAATGGGAGGAATTCCAACAAGAACAGCAGCACTGCTTAAAGTGGCGTTCCACCCATAATTTAATCTTTAGCTCAATCTGTCTATTCCAGCAATGTGTGAACAACATTTGGCTATTTTTTTTCCCTTACTTTCTGAAGCTTGTTGCTAGGGTGTCTCCTATATTCTGCCTCCTTACGGGCTGTGGCGCCTAGGCTCCTGGGAGATGTGTGACATCATTCCCAGAAGTTGGTGGGCATCGCCGCATAATGACAATGGGAAGGGCACTTACTCTGTTGCCACCCGTTGTGATGACAACCAGACGCACTGCCTGCACTACGTCCTGTGTAGATTACGCATGCGCAAGTTCAGGAGGTGTGTGCTGGGTAGCCAAAAGCACTTTATCCTGGTACAGAGTCCTAGTGGGCTTCAAATGCCCACAATATAGATGGAAGCGCTGAGGAAGCCGAAAGGTAAGTAAGTTTAAATAAAGGTATACCCGAACCGCAATTTTATATTCAAAACGTGCTTTACAGTATCTTATTCATACAAGCAGAACAGATGACAACAAAAAAAAAGTGGGCGGAGCTATGCTTTAAAGAGGAAGTAAACCTCCATCTTTAAATAATAAGGCTTACATATAGGTAGTGTAAATATTACGCCATTTCTTCAGAGTCCTGTGCCATGACTGCTATGCCTACCAGGTAGGGAAAAGAACATGTGCAGCAGTTTACAATTGCTTTAACCACTTGCCTACTGGGCACTTAAACACCCCTCCTGCCCAGACCAATTTTCAGCTTTCGGTGCTCTCACACTTTGACAATTACTCATTCATGCAACACTGTACCCAAATGAAATTTTTGTCCTTTTTTTTCCCCCACAAATAGAGCTTTCTTTTGGTGGTATTTGATCACCTCTGGGTTTTTTATTTTTTGAATGAAAAAAGCCTGAAAATTTTGAAAAAAAAACACATTTTTCTTTGTTTCTGTGATAAAAAAATTCAAATTATTAATTTTTCTTCATAAATTTTGGCCACAATTTATACTGCTACATATCTTTGGTAAAAATAACCCAAATTAGTGGATATTATTTGGTCTTTGTGAAAGTTAGCGAGTCCACAAGCTGTGGTGCGAATCATACAAAATTGATCACATCTGATGTACTGTCTCATTTCTTGTGACCCGAAACAAGTCAGGAATGTAAAAATACCCCCAAATGACCCCTTTTTTGGAAGTAGACATTCCAAGGTATTTAGTAAGAGGCATGGTGAGCTTTTTGTTATTTTTTTTCCCACAATTCTTTGCAAAATGAAGATTTATTTTATTTAAATTTTTTGCACAAAATTGTCATTGTAATAGGTTATTTCTCTTACGTGGCCTGTCTATACCACAAATGATGCCCCAAAATAAATTCTGCTACTCCTCTTGAGTATTATGATACCACATGTGTGGGACTTTTCCACAGCCTGACCACATAGAGGCCCAACATGCAGGGAGCGCCATCAAGTGTTCTAGGAGCAAAATTGCACATCTAACTTGTTGACTACCTATTACACTTTTGAAGGCCCTGGAGCACCAAGACAATGACACGTGACACCGACGTGGCACTGATGACAGATGGCACTAATATGTGGCACTGATGACATGTGGCACTAATACGTGGCACTGATGACATGTGGCACTAATACGTGGCACTGATGACATGTGGCACTAATACGTGGCACTGATGACATGTGGCACTGATGACAGATGGCACTATGTGGCACTTATACGTGGCACTGATGACAGGTGGCAGTGGGGACATATGGCACTACAGGTGGCAGTGGGGGCAGATGTGCACTTTATTTTCCTTTTTTTATTTTATTTATGTATTTATTTTTTTACACTGACATCTCACAGCGGTTCATCTCTCCCTTTACATATGAGATCATCTCTCATTGGGCACGCCGATCGCGCTGTAAATGGCCGCTGTGATTGGCCGTTTACAGCGATCTGTGACTGGCTGTGTCCGGGGGACATGGCCAGCACAGAACTTCCCCGATGCGCGCCCGCGGCGGCGCGCAGAAGGGAAGTAAACAGGAGGACGTCCAGGGACGGCCTCCTGGCAGTTGGCGTCCGCTCTGTAGCCGTCTTTCGGCTATAGGGCAGGCGCGATGTGGTTAAATGGCCCCCAAGCGCAGTTTGTGAATTTACATGCCTCAGCAGAGTTCCTTGTGTTGGGAGAATACTGTTCTATATTCTGTTGTGGAACTTGGAATATGCAGCTGTGCATGCTCCCAGCTCTGAGACGGCTTGGTCACGAACCATGCTAGTCTCACACTAACAATCGAGAACCATGCTGAACGGTTCCCGATCACATGATGACTATGACAACAGTCAGGATGATCACGTGAGTTTATTTACAAACAGAAGTGCCATCTCTGCTACCACTGTGCCTCACAATAACCCGTTTATGACAGTGTTCCATGTATATGTGGTGGTGGGCTACTGTGCCTTATGTACACACATTTTTCACATAATTCACTATATTATCCCCTGTACATCGCTTTAAATGGGCAGTGACCCCTATAAGCTTTGCAATGACCCTATAAGCTCTAACAAGTGGAGCCCTATGATTTCTCCTATATTGAAGTTGTACTATCTTCCCTAACATTGTAAATCGCTGCGCAAGCTGTTGGCACTATATAGATTCTGTGTGTGTGTATAGCTATAGTTATAGAGAGCGAGAGCAAGTGGGTGGGTCTCAATTATATCACCACTGTGTGGCAAGATTGAGATCCTTGGTCACTGCCCATTTATAATGTATGTGTAATATATTTATTTTTATATATATAATTTACAGGACTTTTAACTTTTATAGCACCAACAGTTTGCAGCGCTTTACAATGTTAGGGCAGACAGTACAATTTCAATACAGGAGAAATCGGAGGGCCCTACTTGTTAGTGCTTACATTCTAGGAGGGATGTGTGTGTGTGTGTGTGTGTGTGTGTGTGTGTGTGTGTGTGTGTGTGTGTCTGTCTCTCTATCCCTATCAACTTTTGCTAAAAAGAAACGCCACTGGGCTGTCAATTAAAATGACCAAACAAAAGCCTTGTATATCTGCAAATTAAAAGTAAAAAAAAAATACTTAGGTAGACAAAAGCACAGAACAAAAGCAAGGACAGATTCAAATCCAATTCATATTTTGTAGTAATGGTTTCAGGGTTTAAGTCAACTCTGTTCCTTAGGGCTCTACATCAAAAAAACAAACAAAAAAAAAAACCATTCAAATTCAACATATTTAAATAACAATGTCCATAATTCATTTATAATTTTACTATGCCGTACTTATGGCTTTTAAAGTGTTAGTAAACTCTGAAACCATAATCCCCAGCAATCATAAGGCCACTATATATAACCTTTTATAAAGGCACTGGATTGCTAATTGGCCTCATGGCATCTTTCTTACTATGTTTTGGTTTCTTATTTATCTGCTCTGGCTGAAGCCAGCGCCATGTCTGCAGTTGCCTCCCAAGTCCATCCTCAGCTGAACTTTCACTCTTTTACCCTCTGATAACCAGAATCTTGCACATGTGCAGTAAACCTTAACCAAGCCTTATTTTCTTTAACGTTGGCATAGCAACATTGCTCCATGTGTCTAATAAGAATACACCTGTAAATGTTCTCCTTGCTCCACGTGTTGATCGTGATAGTCATTGTTAACACACCCTGTGACGTAGCAAGTCACATGAGCAGTTTCAGGAAATCCTCACAGGGTCAGCAATCTTGCGGTATTGCAATGCCGCGAGTGCTGATGACAGTCATGGCAAAAGGATGTTTTGACTGACGGCACACTGAGCATTCTTTGAATAGGGGACAAAATGCGCATGCACACAAGTGAATGTGACTACGCTAAACATCAGGCTGTTTCTACTGAAGGGTGCAGGTTGTGACACTATAGTGACCTGTAAGTTATATCACAGTGGTTATCATGGGCAAAAGTATTGATTGAAAGTTTAATACTGCTTTAATATAACACATTATTGATCAAGAACCAAATAACAGAACACCAGTTTTTTTATTAGTCTGTCTCCATGTCCGTTTTCTTGGCACTCCTACACCTCTACCTATGATTAAAAGTATTTGGTGTTGTCTGTCACTGCTAATGCTCAGTTTCTCTCCTCTGTGACAGGATCGATGAAGAATGGGCCAAGTTTACCGGACAGTCCAAATAGAGGTAGGGAGTGAGAACGGGATGCTCCATAGGTGACTGCTTGTGATTGTACAATGCCTTGCTATCCATAGAAAAGCCTTTTATGTGGAAGATTTATTAAAATGGAAGCACTCAGAATCTGGTGCAGCTGTGCATGGTGGCCCATCTGCTCCTAACTTTTATCTAGTTTAATTCAGCTTGGACAATAAAACCTGGAGGCTGATTTGTTTCTGTGTAGAGCTACACCTGATTTTGCACACTCCAGTTTTATTCAATTTTTCCCCCCTCCACCACAATATTGTCAGTGTCCCCTTGTTGACTGTAGACTCCTGAGTGTCACCATTCCATGTGCAGTATATTGTGTGCCCTGCTAATAAGTAATTCCAGGGCACCAGTACAAGATATTCCCCAATACATCGTGGCCTTAAAGGATATGTAAACGTGTGTGTGTGTGTGTGTGTGTGTGTGTGTGTGTGTTTTTTTTTTTTTTAACAAACATGTCATACTTGCCTCCTCTGTGCAGTTAGTTTTGCACAGAGTGGCCGCAATCCTCCTCTTCTGGGGTCCCTCAGCGGCACTCTTGGCTTCTCCTCTTCTCTAATGCGCTGTCGGAAAAGCACCCGTGTGGGCAAACCCCTGTGTCATGCTTCTGTATCCATTGACACAGGCAGCAGGACTCGGCTTTGCCCCCCGGCTCCCCAATCATTGGATTTGATTGACAGCAGCTCAAGCCAATGACTGCCCTGCTATCAATCTATCCAATCTGGACCCGAGACACCGGCTGGAGCAGGTGTGCATGTTCCCGACACAGGAGTGATCGGGCTCAGGTAAATGAAAGTGGGGACTCTGGGGGGCTGGTGCACTACAAAAGGGTTTATAACCCCTTTTAATGTGAGTATCTCAAACTATAGAAATGCAGAAAGGTGCACCAGACCAAAATCGGATAAGAGTCTAGGATCGTTTTAATTGTTGGTAAAGAATGTCATAAAAAAACAGCTAGCACATTTCAGGGGCAACACCATTCCCCCTTCATCAGGGCTATATTAGAACTAGTATTGAACTCCCCTTGTGGAGGAGCAACTTCACAGCAGTAATGGTGTGAGTAGCAACTATAAATGTGTTGAAGGGTAGGACTTGAGATTCAAAGTCGGCTCTTTTAACTGGAGTATCCTTGTTTGTTTGGGAGCACCACCGTGAAAATCTAGTATATCTTTATTTTATGTGACAAAAGAAGCCAATGCATTTCAGAGCTCAGATCAGATCTTTCCTTTCATCATGTCTCAGAAATACTGTCAACGTGAGCGATCTGAGAAGATATAATACAACATTTCCTAATGACAGATTTCAAATGATTACTGTATCATAAAAAAAACATAAACCCCATATCGTGCCTAATTTTTACTAGTATTGTATTATATAGGGATGAGTTGGTGTTTTATTTTGTTGTTTTGTTTTGTAGTATAACTAATTAATTTGATATGCATTATTAGAATCATTGGGACATTTAGTCCCAATGATTCTAGCGAAGCGGGAACACTGCAAATCCACAGCTCGGAACAGGAATTGGTGAACACCCATGCGATTCAATTCTGGTGCGGACCAAAAAAAAGGGTTCTGTGCGAGTTCGGTTTGAATGCAATGCAAATTAAGCCATACCATCTGTATGGCTGAAATTGCATCGCACAGACATAGCATGTGATTTGCACTGCAGTGTGGTACAAATTACATGCAATCTCGCACTGCACACCAGTGTGAACCCGGCCTCTGCAATGGGACACAGATGGCGAGAGAAAAAAAATATGGCAGGGGTTATAACCCTCCCTTGCTCTATCCAAAATGGGGAAAAAAAAAGTTTTGCCTTTTAGTTCTACTTTAAGGTTATATCTTTTTAGGTCTCCCATGTTTACGTTATCTTATGTTATTTTTTATATAATTTTATTTCCCAACCCTGATTGAGAGTTCTAAGATCTCTCAAAGCACACCTTTTCTCATGTACAATAAAAAAAATCTACTGAACTAACATTGGCAATGTGGCACTTTCCTTCCTTCTACCTTTCTCATAATGTAAGTAGGGGGGTCTAATGAAATCTCAGAGCCAAGATCGAAAATAATTATAAAATGCACAGTAAAGGAAAGGCCACTATTGTAATAAGTTGATCACAGACCATCTCAACAGATGCATAAAAAGAAGCACCCAGATACCATGGATTCCCCATCTATCCATAAACTCTCTAGGTATTTGGCGTTATCTTGGAACCCAGTTGGCAGAGCACAGAAACCCCCCCCCCCCCTCCCCTTCTATCTTTATCCTCTTATTATGCCACATAAAGTGATTTTGCATACTTGTACATATGCTACTGACATGTATACAACTGTACAGAGAAAACCAGCATGCATTCCTAAGAGTGCTGATTGGGGATCTTTGAACAGTTATTACGATTTCACAACTTCGCTCATAAAACCTTTTCTAGGGACCTTTATTTTTAAGGAACTAGTTCTGTAGAGCTCTGTAGAGAGATGAGGCTGTGTGTGTTTTTAAATAGGGGTCATTGCAGCTGCTAGTAGCCTGTATTCTGCAATTTTGTTCCTTTTTAATATTTCCTAATTCAAGGCTGGACTGCAGCCAGTGGCGTAACTAGAACCTTCAGGGCCCCGATGCAAGAAACCATGAAGGGCCCCCCTGAACCCCAGCCAGGGCCCTTCCCTCTGAGTCTGGCGGTGGAACTCCATGGCGTGGTCACAGGTATGACCTTTGTGAGCCCTGTAGTTCCACCACTGGTATCAGTAGTTTTTATTTTATTTATTTTTAGGTGCCCCATTGGGGGACTGTCCCTAGGCAGGATGGGGTCCCCGTCCCCAGAAGAGATCAGGTCCTTTTCTCCAGGGCAGATGAAGTTACTGCCCCCAGGTGAGAAGGGGTCCTGGTCCCCAGGGGAGGTGGGGTTCCCTGTCCCCACATAAGAAGGGGTCCCTGTCCCCAGGGGGAGATGGAGGGGGTATGTAATGGCTGGGGAGAACAGACATCGGACTGAGCGGCAATGCATGGAGCAGGAGAGGGGTACTCTGAGGAGCCAGCTGAGGACACAGGTCATGCGGGGAATGCACAACTAAAGAGCAACCAGTGCGATAGACGAGCATGGAGCTCTGCTAGTCACCCTCCACCTCCAGCCACCCGTGTGCATGGTGCACTGGTACCCCTAGCTGCCTATGCTGCTGCTGGCCATATGTAGAGGGGGCTGCATGGGCCAGTACAAAATATTCCCCAATACATCGTGGCCTTAAAGGATATGTAAACGTGTGTGTGTGTGTGTGTGTGTGTGTGTGTGTGTTTTTTTTTTTTTTTTTTAACAAACATGTCATACTTGCCTCCTCTGTGCAGTTAGTTTTGCACAGAGTGGCCGCAATCCTCCTCTTCTGGGGTCCCTCAGCGGCACTCTTGGCTTCTCCTCTTCTCTAATGCGCTGTCGGAAAAGCACCCGTGTGGGCAAACCCCTGTGTCATGCTTCTGTATCCATTGACACAGGCAGCAGGACTCGGCTTTGCCCCCCGGCTCCCCAATCATTGGATTTGATTGACAGCAGCTCAAGCCAATGACTGCCCTGCTATCAATCTATCCAATCTGGACCCGAGACACCGGCTGGAGCAGGTGTGCATGTTCCCGACACAGGAGTGATCGGGCTCAGGTAAATGAAAGTGGGGACTCTGGGGGGCTGGTGCACTACAAAAGGGTTTATAACCCCTTTTAATGTGAGTATCTCAAACTATAGAAATGCAGAAAGGTGCACCAGACCAAAATCGGATAAGAGTCTAGGATTGTTTTAATTGTTGGTAAAGAATGTCATAAAAAAACAGCTAGCACATTTCAGGGGCAACACCATTCCCCCTTCATCAGGGCTATATTAGAACTAGTATTGAACTCCCCTTGTGGAGGAGCAACTTCACAGCAGTAATGGTGTGAGTAGCAACTATAAATGTGTTGAAGGGTAGGACTTGAGATTCAAAGTCGGCTCTTTTAACTGAAGTATCCTTGTTTGTTTGGGAGCACCACCGTGAAAATCTAGTATATCTTTATTTTATGTGACAAAAGAAGCCAATGCATTTCAGAGCTCAGATCAGATCTTTCCTTTCATCATGTCTCAGAAATACTGTCAACGTGAGCGATCTGAGAAGATATAATACAACATTTCCTAATGACAGATTTCAAATGATTACTGTATCATAAAAAAAACATAAACCCCATATCGTGCCTAATTTTTACTAGTATTGTATTATATAGGGATGAGTTGGTGTTTTATTTTGTTGTTTTGTTTTGTAGTATAACGAATTAATTTGATATGCATTATTAGAATCATTGGGACATTTAGTCCCAATGATTCTAGCGAAGCGGGAACACTGCAAATCCACAGCTCGGAACAGGAATTGGTGAACACCCATGCGATTCAATTCTGGTGCGGACCAAAAAAAAGGGTTCTGTGCGAGTTCGGTTTGAATGCAATGCAAATTAAGCCATACCATCTGTATGGCTGAAATTGCATCGCACAGATATAGCATGTGATTTGCACTGCAGTGTGGTACAAATTACATGCAATCTCGCACTGCACACCAGTGTGAACCCGGCCTCTGCAATGGGACACAGATGGCGAGAGAAAAAAAATATGGCAGGGGTTATAACCCTCCCTTGCTCTATCCAAAATGGGGAAAAAAAAAGTTTTGCCTTTTAGTTCTACTTTAAGGTTATATCTTTTTAGGTCTCCCATGTTTACGTTATCTTATGTTATTTTTTATATAATTTTATTTCCCAACCCTGATTGAGAGTTCTAAGATCTCTCAAAGCACACCTTTTCTCATGTACAATAAAAAAAATCTACTGAACTAACATTGGCAATGTGGCACTTTCCTTCCTTCTACCTTTCTCATAATGTAAGTAGGGGGGTCTAATGAAATCTCAGAGCCAAGATCGAAAATAATTATAAAATGCACAGTAAAGGAAAGGCCACTATTGTAATAAGTTGATCACAGACCATCTCAACAGATGCATAAAAAGAAGCACCCAGATACCATGGATTCCCCATCTATCCATAAACTCTCTAGGTATTTGGCGTTATCTTGGAACCCAGTTGGCAGAGCACAGAAACCCCCCCCCCCCCTCCCCTTCTATCTTTATCCTCTTATTATGCCACATAAAGTGATTTTGCATACTTGTACATATGCTACTGACATGTATACAACTGTACAGAGAAAACCAGCATGCATTCCTAAGAGTGCTGATTGGGGATCTTTGAACAGTTATTACGATTTCACAACTTCGCTCATAAAACCTTTTCTAGGGACCTTTATTTTTAAGGAACTAGTTCTGTAGAGCTCTGTAGAGAGATGAGGCTGTGTGTGTTTTTAAATAGGGGTCATTGCAGCTGCTAGTAGCCTGTATTCTGCAATTTTGTTCCTTTTTAATATTTCCTAATTCAAGGCTGGACTGCAGCCAGTGGCGTAACTAGAACCTTCAGGGCCCCGATGCAAGAAACCATGAAGGGCCCCCCTGAACCCCAGCCAGGGCCCTTCCCTCTGAGTCTGGCGGTGGAACTCCAGGGCGTGGTCACAGGTATGACCTTTGTGAGCCCTGTAGTTCCACCACTGGTATCAGTAGTTTTTATTTTATTTATTTTTAGGTGCCCCATTGGGGGACTGTCCCTAGGCAGGATGGGGTCCCCGTCCCCAGAAGAGATCAGGTCCTTTTCTCCAGGGCAGATGAAGTTACTGCCCCCAGGTGAGAAGGGGTCCTGGTCCCCAGGGGAGGTGGGGTTCCCTGTCCCCACATAAGAAGGGGTCCCTGTCCCCAGGGGGAGATGGAGGGGGTATGTAATGGCTGGGGAGAACAGACATCGGACTGAGCGGCAATGCATGGAGCAGGAGAGGGGTACTCTGAGGAGCCAGCTGAGGACACAGGTCATGCGGGGAATGCACAACTAAAGAGCAACCAGTGCGATAGACGAGCATGGAGCTCTGCTAGTCACCCTCCACCTCCAGCCACCCGTGTGCATGGTGCACTGGTACCCCTAGCTGCCTATGCTGCTGCTGGCCATATGTAGAGGGGGCTGCATGGGCCCCCTGCATCACAGGGCCCGGTTGCAGTCGCGACTGCTGCACCCCCTATAGTTACGCCCCTGACTGCAGCTTTCCCGCCAGTTACTTGTTCAGACTCCTTTGCAATCCCTGGCAGAGGTCCTTCTAGATCATCGATGGCTGAGCTCAGCAGGCCAACTCTGCTATAAATAGCTTTTTGCTACACCACACACTGCACCTATCCTGGAAATTTGAGATTCTTGTTTTTAATGCAGTTGTGATTTGTAGGAGGCTAAAAATCTAGGGCACAGCTAATATTCACAAATGAACAATAATTGGAATGGCATTTTATGAGCAGACCAGGATGTTTATCTTAAATGGCTTCATCCAACGCAGATGTTCTTGTGACTGTGGGATTGTCTTTGGGATATCTTCCATCAACATGCTCTTCGCCCCATCACGCCTACATTGTAATGATGGATCCCATGTCAGCGACGTCCAAACAAAGCTGTAATCTGCTTGTTTCCCAAACTACCTCACTATCTGACAAGGTCTTGTGAAACTTCAGGAGCTGAAAATAGAATGGACAGAGAGGGAGATATGCACAGAAAACCTGGAATTGCCAGCAAAGTCTGGAGGAGAGGTTTTGAAGAACCTTTGCAAGCAAAGTGATAACTGAAGTTTAATCATAAGAAAAGAATGGATAATAGAGCGTTCCGCTGCTGCATGAACACAGTGAAACCTTCATGATGTTTTGGCTCATGGAACATTACGGGTTACCTTTTTTAAATGTAAATCCTTCTAGCTCTGGTCCTTTCTTCTGTGTTTTCTGCTGTAGACCACGCATCTAAAACGGATAATAGTTTGATACCAGTGTACCCAACATTACAATGCAAAGTTTTCTCCAAATGAAAAGGTTTGTATGGCTGATGGCAAATTGAAATCCTTACCCATTCCCTAAATCTTAGGGAATTCTAAATTATTACTTCTCCACAAGAATTCACATTTCTGTCGTTCTGTGCCATGAATACCACAAAACCTCTGTGGAGATTTAGGAGATATTTCCAGCACCTACCGGTAAGCCTTAATATAGTGGTTGTACACTTTTAAGGTGACACGGTCAGCTGTGCCAAACTTGCTGAACTATCAGAGTATTGAGATGCTTGAACTCCGTCCCTTGCCATTATCAGTTCATAAAATACGCACATTTCATACACACTGTGCCTTTTGTAAAGGGTCAAAGATGCATGTTTCAAGCCTGCATTTGTATTGGAGTAGTGTATGGCATGCTGCGGGAACAATTCTTATTGGGTGTGGTGAGTGTGTAGTGAGAGGGAAAAAAAAAGATGCATTTATACATTGTCCTAACCAAGAGCTTTAGTCTATCATAGTCCATTCAGCGGGTTATCCTTGAACCCCAGGTATGGACGGTAATTCTAGTTTCACCATGTTATGAAGATTTGTATATTATGATTGTACCTCTTTGGTATCAGACCAGATGAAGGCATTTAAAAGACTGTAAAGCTTCTGTCACACCTGCACGTTTGATAAATGCACAAAATCATGCATTTTTGCACACATTTACAAAAGTTCTAAAAAGTGCGTGTCATGTATGTGATGCAATTCATTAAGGGCATCCCAAATGCAGCAAGCATTTGGTTGAAAAACACAGCAAATCTAAAGGCAGCAGAAAGCAACATGTGCTACTTTGCCACGTGTAGAGCAGCCCATTGAAATGAATGCTAGGGATGAATGGGGTCTTAAAATCCTGGCTTGACACAGTTCTTTTATTTTTTTTTTATTTTTTTTCTCTCCTTCCTTCTTAAATAAGTTTTTTAATTTCCTCCGTTAAAGTGAACTTGCCTGAGAACATAGTGTATAGTATTGTCAGTGGTTTTTGCTTTTTTATTTTTAGCTCTTGCCGCTGAAAATGGGGACTGTTGTTTGTTTGAAACCCTGCATTGTCTGTCTCAGAAACCAAACAACAAAATTCTAATATCTTCACATTGCTGTTTTAGGATTTTCATGCTGTCAGGAGTTGCACTGTGAAGAGGAAATGGCTTGTCAACCCAAATACGAAGTTCCAGTACTATCCTTTGCAGAAACAGTGAAGGCAGACTGTTGTGCACAGACAAAGCATGCATGCATAGCCACCACTTCTCGCCCCTCTAGAAAATCACTGGAGCTAAGTGACCAGATTGAGCCAGACTGGACAAACCTTACCCAGAGACCCCTGTCTCCAACTATTACACCTTCTAAAGAGGACCAAGGTCTACCACCAGCAGTTCCTAGTGCATGGACCATTGAGGAGCATTTCAAGAGTTTTATTGACATCCAGGAGGGATTACGGAAGGGGATCATGACAAAGATGAACACACTGCACCTAGACTTGTGTCAGCTGACAATGGGTATTCAAAGAAACAATTCCGTGTTCCGAAAAATGCAAAAGGTGGAGAATGACCGAAACCAGCTGTTAAGCCAGATGAACGCCAACATTGCTAAACTGGCCACCAGCTTACAAATGTTGGCAATTCACCAGAACGCCAGCCAAAGAGAGTTGCGTGATCTTTTGGACTTGCATAGGGGATCTTCACCAACATCTCTAGAGGATATGTCTCTTGGAAGCCCATCTATAGCTACTACTGCCATTTTGTCTCCTCCCCCTACGCAGTATCGCTATTCTACCAGAGCAAAAAAAGGAGCCACTCCACCATTAAACTACTCCAGTGACACAAGGCCGCGTCCTGCAAAGAGAGGGCGTAAATAAACCTTCACTTTTTGTTGAGCTGTCTTTTTTTTTTTTTTTTGTGCTTTCTTTTGAAAGGAAGTATTTTTGGGGGAAAAAAAAATCCAAATGCTACGTTTTGTTCTAGAATTAAAACCTTTTGAAAATTTCACAAGTGCTTCTTTTAATCCATGTAAAAAATTGTATCGGTCTTTTTTTTTTTTTTTTTTTTTTAAAGTTTCCCTATCCCAACTTGCTATAAAGGCAGAAAGCAATATATTCTCGCTAATGTCAGAGTCCAGTGTAGGGAAGCAAAAATAAAATGTATGCAAGGCAGGATATGGGAAACTTTAAAGTAGGCACAGAAATAATAGAGAAAATCTTTTCCTCACCGTGTAGAGATTTCCTGTTTACTGTGGAACAGGAAGTGATGGGGAATCTCCTCTAAGGGGGAAAAATGGTTTTAACTTTAGATATACTTTAACAATAGAAAAGTGTCTGATGGGCTGTAACGCCTGTTGGCCTCTGAACTTTTGTGCTGGGACATTTCCATAGGACCTTACTTTTTCCCTGCCCACCTTGGAGTTGTAATAAGCTTGTGGTATTCCAACTAATATGCTGCATTATCTGTATTAGAAAATGAAAACTAAATACAACAGAGATATATCATTGGCACAGTAGGTGTGCACACCCAGGACCTCCTAATAATGGACTCCAAAGGTGTGCAGACCTGGGAACTCAACACAGGTATGTTGGTATCCCCTCATAAAGGGCACAGCAGATGTACAGACCTGGGAGCTCAGTTTAGGTTGGGGGGGGGGGGGGTCCCCTATAATGGGCACAGCAGGTATACAGACCAGGGAACCCAGCACAGGGATGATTGGAACCCCTCATAATGGCCACAGCAAGTGTATAGACTTGGAGCTTGGCATAGGGACGGGGTGGGATAAACTTCATAATGGGCACTGTAGGTCTGCAGAGCCAGGAACCCATCATATTGTCACAACAGATGTGTAAAGCTGTGCACTCAGATATAGTGGGATCTCTTCATATGGGTGCAGCAAGTGTTTAGATGGTGGGAACACCTCATAATGGGCACAGCAGGTTTGCAGAGCTGGGAGCTCTGCTGGGGGATGGTGGGAACTCAGTGCAGGGATAGTAGGGACCCTTCATGATGGGCACAGCACACATAAAAGGATTTATTAGGGTGTTTAATCCTCCACCAATGAAATCGTTTTTGTGGTCTGGTCCTTCTAATATAATGGTGTTCACAGTGAAATGATCCAAGAAGCCTAGGAGGAGTTCAGTTTTGTCAGTGGAATATAGAACCAGAGATATGGGTGCATTGCTTGTTGATTTATTAATAAACCTGTTAGCTGTGCAGGGTGGGAAATGATGGATGAAGGGGGAAATAAAGGTTGATAATACTTCCATTTCTCTTTTTGGTTTTCCTCAGACCTTCCTGCAACATTATTCCCATTGTCGGCCTTGAAAAGCAAACTATAATGCATTTTCCTTGAGTAAAAATTTTAAGTTATGATTGCCAAGTTTGCCTAAGTAACTTTTGATAAGCCTTTCATGTTTTTACATGATTGCTGTTCCATATTTTTGAGGATTCTGTTTCCTATTCAGATTTGTAGACTTTCCCTCTGTTGTGTCTCTCTATCGGAGACTTTCAATAAGCAGCTCTCCTAAAATGGAGATGAACAATTTTTTTTTTGTCATTTAATTTGAGAGGGGCAGTAAAGCATAATCTCTGTGCTGCACTACTAGTAAGAAGGCACAGTGTAATGACCAGAAGAAACCCACACATCTGGATTATATAAGGTCCAGAAGGTCCTCTTATATAATTGCCCATAGAATCCCGTTGTCCTTGGAAATGTAGCAATTAAGCCTCATCTCCTGCAGCTTTCCCATCAGTACAAGGTAATTCCCCAAAGCTTTCAAAACAAAAAGGAAGAGCAGGGGACAGCATATCTAGTGCACTTTATTAATCAAAACCAAAGAATAAAAAAATGCCCTATGTTGTAAAGAAAAGGGGCCCTGTATAAAAGCCACACTTTTAGGTGGAGAATAGTAGAATGTTACCACCATAGAAGATAGTCCTTTCTTATCTAGGTTAGCATGGATAAGATAATGGTCTCTTTTTATTCTTTGTTCCTGATAAGTAAAGTTTAAGTGTACTAAATATTCACTTCCCTCCTCCTTTCTTTTTGTTAAGCAGGCACAGTGGCCTGCATATGTAATGATCAAAAGTGTCTGCTTCCATGCAATCAATACATAGAAGCAATGTTCCCAAACCATTACCTTAAGTCTTCTCATTGGATAAATGGAGATAGTTTGAAGGGCTTAGCCCAAGCAAATGCCTATCTGATACGAGTGACTTTACTAACCTCTGATGCTGCATTCACAACGCTTCGTAAACATGCACAAAACTGCATGTGTTTATGAATCGAGCAAAAAAACAAGTGTCAAACTTGCAGTCCCTTTTATTAATGGTATCATAAATGCTGCAAACGGATGCATGACAAATGCTTCAAAACAGATGGTCAGAAATGCACAAAGCTCGATTCTCAAAAAAAGATGCATGGGCTGCCCTAATCATGTGCTGCAAAATGCACACATGTGCAGTCCAATTTCATGTCTTTTACAAAACACTACAATGTGAATTCAGCCTAGTTTCACCCCATCTGACAGAAGATAGAAGTTGGCCAGGCCTTTTTTTTCACTTTGAAAAGTTTAAATTGACCAACTGGTTTACTTTAAAGCCCAACTGAACTTTGCAATATGCTTTCAGGGGAAAGGCTTCTCTACTCGGGCTGTTGCTGCTTTAGCAAGAAAACTAACTGTAAGGCCCCTTTCACACGGGTGGCTGTTCTGCCGCTGTTAAACGCATGTTTTGTTATTTCGAAATTCCAAGACTCCAGGCACAGAGAACAATTGCATTTTGTACATTGCGATTAGCTGCGTTCAGCTGCAGTGGAACATTCTTGCCATTTCTGATGTGCTTCCTGTTTTTCTTTGCTTGATGCTGCTGCTATCCGCAGGTGAAATAGTATACTGCGATTACCTGCCGTTATGTGCAATCGGTCCTGGACACAGTCAAATTAGTTTTTTTTTCTAACCGCATAAAACCCCATGCAACAAAACCATTTCTAAACGCAGTATGTGAATGGGCCTATAGGAAAGCATTGGGTGAGTTTAGCTGCAGTGGATAACTTGATCTATCCGCAGCTAAAAGCTGAATTCTATCCACCCGTGTGAAAGGGGCCTTAGACATTTAACACATTTTGTATTGATACACCTGGAATGTACTTTAAAGAAGAATTCCAGGAATTAAGTTGGTATATAAAATGTGCTAGCTTACAATTGGTTAAGCCCAACAAGGTATATGCCACCTGGTGGATTTATTCACAATTACACAAGTATAGCCATATTCCTGGAGCTCTGACAAGTGAGAAAATGTGGCTTGTGACTGCCCGCCTCCCCCGTTTATTCACAGAATGCTGATTGTGTTATGTGAATCCATTTACAAAATACAAAGCCTTCCCTTCTGTGAGTGAGCAAGAGGATGGGTGGGCAAAGTGGCCTTAGTCCACTCTGAGACCCAAAGGTCCCCCATCAGAGCGCCAAAAGTATAATAGCTGTATGCTCTCTGATTGGATGAGGTAGAGATTGTGACATCTTTGCCTCGCCTTTCCACCATGTCCAGTCAGAGAACCCTTTGCATTCATTGGGAAAATGCAAAGTCTTCCCTAAATGGGGCCTGGGCCGAGTGAGCAACCTCCTGTCTTCACTGCAGCAGGGCAGGCACGGGACCCAGAAGCTAGCAGTGTCTGCTATAGTGATTTTCAGCTTCTGTGGGGATACCTCAGGTATGGCACATACATGCTTGGATTGGCATAGCTGAACCAATGCAACTGGAAAAATTGCTATACATAAACTTCAGATTTAATTGGTTTTGTCTTTCATTAGTAAACGCCATTTTTTTGCAGCTACTTGCAGTCAATTTATGGCCAAAGTAAAGACACTGACTAATCTCTTCTGTTCCCCCAGGCTCCAGCACATGAGACCTGACCATCAGTCACCACATGAAGTTATGGTGGAGAGTACAACTGAAGAAATGGCAGCATGAAAGTCCCTGCTATGTATGCTTCCCGTGGTGGTACATCAGAGAAGTGGTCTTGTATGGAGCTTTTATGTAACTCCCGTAGAGGAGTGCTAGTCCTTCTTTTTTTCTTTCTTTCAGGGTTTGTTCATGTTTAAGACACTTTGCAGTCTGTAAAGACTACGGTATCATAAGCAGTACAAGCCAGTTCAGAGCTGCTCACTTCTCTGCTCGCTTCTCTGTTCCAGGGCTTTGTATTACCCAACTGTGAATGTCATAGGGTATTTCTGTAAATTAAAAGTTTTCTGACTCTCAAATGATTTAGTATTCCCAGTATTTGCCCTGGCAGCTTTGGTTTGTCAGGAGTTCATGCTCTGCCCCTGAGGGACGAAGACCCTCCCATGAGAAACCCCATTACTGTAATTAACAGGCAGTAATGAATGGTACATGGCTCTATTTTTTTTTTTTTTTTACATTAAGCATGTTTTTTCTGTGTGTTTTTATAATCCTGTTGAAATCTTGTTTCTTCTGTATTGTTGCAAGATCCACAATTCAGATGTTTAAAATAAGTGAAAGCTGCAGCAGGACAGGATATGGGTACTCCATAGCTCAGTAATGTGAAAAACTGCTCCAGAGGAAGTTGAAATGTGAAGGCTTCAAGAAAGCTGCTTTAAGCTCTCTGTTTATACTGCTCTTCTACAGGCTGAAGCCCATGTAAACTAGGTCTCCGGGTGTATTGGCAGCCCATTCAATGCTGCCTTAAAGTGAGTCTAAAGTCTTTATTACATAAAAACAAAAAAAACTGTTATACTTACCTGCTCTATGTACGTTACAGCAGGGCTCGACAAAACCCGGTCGCCAGGTCGCATTGGCGACTAGAAATAGCGACCTCGCGCCTGGGGCAGCACAGCTGGGGGTATCCTGTGTCTGTGGACCCCCCCAGCGTGATCGCGTCGGGCCGTTCCGCCGGCGGCCGAAAATTTAGGCCGCGGCTTTGAGGCCTTCTGCGGTCCTATGATTCCTTATGGAATCTGGCGCCCTCTTGTGGTCGCCGTTGGTATGACAAACCAGCAATGTTAATGAAGATTCCTCTGCCTGTATTATATTACCTGCCTCTTCTTCCCTTTATTTAGAACCCCCTAAACATTATATATATTTTTTATTCTAACACCCTAGAGAATAAAATGGTGGTTGTTGCAATACTGTCTGTCACACCGTATTTGTGCAGCGGACTTACAAGCGCACTTTTGTTGGGAAAAATAATTTAGTTAATAAAAAAATAAGACAACAGTAAAGTTAGCCCAATTATTTTTTATATTGTGAAAGATAATGTTACGCCGAGTAAATTGATACCCAACATGTCCCGCTTCAAAATTGCACCCGCTCATGGAATGGCGACAAACTTTTACCCTTTAAAATCTCCATAGGCGTCGTTTAAAAAAATTCTACAGGTTGCACGTTTTGAGTTACAGAGGAGGTCTGGGGTAGAATTATTGCTCTCGCTCTACCGATCACGGCGCTACCTCCTATGTGTGGTTCGAACACCGATTTTTATATGCGGGCAGGACAGGGCGCGTTTAAAAATTATTCTTTTTTCTGCTTTATTTTAACTTTTTTTTTTTCCACTGTTCTTTTAAAAAAAATGTTGTGTCACTTTTATTCTTATTACAAGGAATGTAAAAATCCCTTGTAATAGAAAAAGCATGACAGGTCCTCTTAAATATGAGATCTGGGGTCAGAGAGACCTCACATCTCATATTTACACTAAAATGCAATTGAAAAAAAAATTGTCATTTGAAAAAAATAAAATGTCCCTCTAAGAGCTATGGGCAATGACTTTGAGACGGGGGGGCGGCGACGGCGCTGCTATCTTCCCCTCACTCGTCTCCATGTCAGGCCAGGGACAGGTCCGGATCGTCGTCACGGACCTGGCTCCTAGATTCCAAGCAAATTTGTCAACCCCTGCGTTACAGAATGGTCCAAAACGTCCTCTTCTTGTCCCCTGCCAGCAATCGTTGTTCCTTGTCTTCTCTGGCTTGGCTCTACCCCCTCCTCACTGGATTTGTTTGACAGCATCAGTAGTCAATGGCTCCCTCTGCTATCAGTCTGTCCTGTGAGACCAGGGAAAAAGAGCAGCGCTGGATTGATACAGGACACAGGTAGGACACAGGCAGGACACCGCTTCAGCCCTGGAAGATTTTACCTCCTTGACAGGGCACTTTTTGAGAATTTACTGCGCTGCTTTAACTGAGAATTGCGCGGTCGTGCGACGTTGCGCGTAAACAAAATTGACGTCCTTTTTTCCTCATAAATAGAGCTTTCTTTTGGTGGTATTTGATCACCTCTGCGATTTTTTTTTAATTTTTTTTTATAATAAATATCCCCCAAAAATATGTAATGAAAACGATTTTTTTCCCTCAGTTTAGGCCAATAAGTATTCTTCTACATATTTCTGGTTTAAAAAATAAATAAATTGCAATAGGCGTATATTGATTGGTTTGCGCAAAAGTTATAGCATCTGCAAAATAGGGGATAGTTTTATGGCATTTTTATTGTTTTAATAGTAATGGTGGAGATCTGTGAGTTTTTTTTTTTTGTTTTTTTTTTATCGGGACTGTGACATTATGGTGGACACATTTTTGGGACTATTGGCATTTATACAGCGATCAGTGCTGTAAAAATGCACTGATTACTGTAAAAATGTCAGTGACAGGGAAGGGGTTAACACTAGGGGGCGATCAAGGGGTTAATTGTTTTGTGTGTTCTAACTGAAGGAGGGAGGGGACTGTGTAGGGGAATGACGGATCGCGGTTCATACTCTGTATGAACAGACTATCGGTCTCTTCTCCCCTCAGAGAACTGGAAACTGTGTGTTTACGCACAGATCCCGGTTCTCGTGGCAGCAGCAATCACGGGAGTCCGACGGTGATCATGCGTATCGGCTCGGGGGGGTTCAGTGGGCACGTGCCCCCAGGGCAAAGCAACATAATAACATAGTTTATCTGCTACCCCCCCCCCCCCCCCCAGCTTATAAATCTTATTTAACATTAAAATATGCCACTATATACCCTTTTTGCTGATCTGTATACCACGGTTACATGATAAACTGCAGGGAGTGCTGAGTGTTCAGGTAGGAGGAGATTTCCACTATAGCCTGGGTCCTCATGCTGTTATGGGAGGCGGATCATCCATCAATCAAGATGTGACATCCCACCCACTGTTTTCTTTTTTTGTTACTGGGCATGGAGGAGGTGGGTGTGTGTGGGGGGTTTAACCAGGAACTGTTCTTGCCAGCAAGTGAGTTGTAAAGGCAGATTTTTTTTTTTTTTTATGTATTATATGCATTAACAGAAAAAGCCTTCTGTGTGCAGCAGCCCACCTAATACTTACCTGAGCCCGTCTAGACCCAGCAATGTTGTACGAGAGACTCGGCTGTCCAGCACTCCGTCCCTCAATGACTGAGACAGCAGCATCGTACCATTGGCTCCCACTGCTGTCAATCAGTCAGTGGGCCAGGGCTCTGTGTCTGAATGGACATGGTGCTGCAGCTCAGCCCCCCCATAGCAGGCTTTTTGCTGTGGGGTATTAAACAGGAGGGAGGGGCCAGGACAGCTGAAGAGAGACCAGAGAAGAGGTGGATCTGGGCTTCTCTGTGCAAAAAAAAAAATATTACACAGAGCAGGCAAGTATAACATGTTTGTTATTTTTAATGAAAAAAAAAAAGGCTTGGTATCACTGTAGTGCATCACATTTACTGTAACCCACATTAATGCACTACAAAAACCTAAATGGGCCTTCAATTACTACAGGGCAGATCCATATAGTAAACCCTAAAATGCAATTACATCAACACCCAAGTACAGTAACCCACAACAAGCAAACTTCATATCCTACTGACCTGTCTGTGTTTTACTGCACCCTCTTTGCTGGTTTGTAGATGTCAGAGTCTGTGTAGGCGTGGTCTGCCTGCAAAAATCCCATTCAAATCTAATTTTATGTCTGAATTTGGCTAATCTGAGGCTTGAAACTATTCCTCTGGTCAGACATCTAGATAATGGGGACAAATGATTTCTATTGTGACTTCAGCCAGTAGAAGTAACAGTGGTGAGGATCAGCCAATCAGAACATATTATTCTGACTTCAGGCTGCTGAAATCTGGTTGCTGTGGTTTACAACATTTTGACCCCTTCCCTCTTTTCCACATTAAATGCTTGTACATCTGTCTCTGTATTCTATTAGAATTCATGCACAAATTTCAGTGTTTAGTACTTAAAGTAATAAGATTCCATCCAAAAAAAAAAAAAAGTTTACTTAAAGTGTTGACTAATCCTCCTGTGCCAACTAATCTGAATGCTTGCTTCCCAATGCAATGTTACTAATTCCTAGAAAGTGCAAGTGCCACACATAAATCAAAAAAAAAAAAAAAATATATATATATATATATATATTCACACACACAATTGTGAAATTGCTGTGAAAATCTAAAAGGTAATATTAATATGTATGCATCGATCCAAATTTAACAGAAAAAAAACTCTATCACGGTACAATGAATGTCCTCAGTGAGTGATCACTTTTGTGCGACGATAGCTTTTCTTGCTGTGTTAAAGTGGAAGTAAACCCATCGATTTAAACAGTTAAAAAAAAAAAAAAAAGGCATGCCGGGAATGCTAACTGCACATTGGCTGTGCTCTCAGCCAAACTATCAAACCATCCAATGGCTGGTGTCATAACGAATCAGATGTGCAGCACCCTAGCAGTTGAAGATTAAACAGAGGCAAAGATGGCAGCTTCCTTGGCTGAAAACGATAGGGGAGTTTATTTCTACTTAAAGTGCTTCTATATCCACCAATTAAAAAGTGACTTCACCACCACCTAGTGCAATGGCCACTCGGATACATTTGATGGATCCACCAGCAGCCATTGGGAAGCAAGCATCCAGATTAGTTGTCACAGAGGGATTAGTCGGCATAGGAAGACGCGTTGACTTGTATATTTGAGAGTGGTAGTAATTAGCGCAATCCACAGATTTTATATTTTCTAAATATTCCACTCACGGGGTGGCATATATATTTTTTGATTGCAGCAAACTAACCTACATTTAAGTTGATCTTTCTGCATTGGCAGAACCTGTTTTTTTTTTTACTTGGTGTTACTAAACCCACAACAGTAAAATCAGTCTGTATATGCAGTAAAGCATGCTTGTGCTACTCACTGTGGAACCTGTGTGGGGGGTGGAATCTTTCTCTGCTTTGTGTAAAAAGGCTTTTTGATCCCTTCTTCCACTGCCCCCAATCCATCTGCTGAGTACAGAGCCTTTGGAGGAACTCTGCATATGCTCAGTTTGGTGTATTTCTAGAGGGGTTTTTGTTTTGTACAGTGCTGATTGGCCCTGTGACAGAGGGTCAGGGAGTCCTGCAGCCTCATAGGACAGTGATTGTAGAATGGAAACTCCTCCTAAAATCTTTAACTAGAAACTGATATAAATCACAAGACTGGGTAGGTTTTTAGCAGTTTATATTTACTAAAGTAATTGAATTTCCATGTACTGTGGAAGATGAAATATAGTGACTGCAGGGTCCTGGGTTTAGTAATACTTTAAAAGTCAAACCTGACATCAGCCAATCTGATTAGCTGCTTGGAGGGTGCTGGCTATGAGACAGGCATTGCAGATGTGAAAGTTTTGATAATTGCGTCCATGATGTAGGAGACCTTTTTTTTTTTTTTCTTTAATGGGGAATGGTGTCTATATTTCTGTCTCTGGATAATATACACACGGGCCGTTCCAGGAGATTTTTTTTTCTTTTCTTGAGGGGTTATGTTTTTCAGTACTTCACAGTTCATATTTTTTTTTTTTGTACAGAGTTTTTATATTTTGCACAGTGTCAGTGGGTTTTTCTACTGTATCAAAATGGACTGCTGCTCCAGGGAACAGTAATCTGTACAGCAGATTTTATACTACGGTGAAAAAAACACCTTTCAAAATAGCTCAGGGTCATAGCTGGTATTCTGAGTATCGCCACGCAATACATACAAACAATGGGTCCAAAGTGTTTCCTACAAAGTAAAGTTATAGGATGGGGGCAGATTGCTTGTCATGTTGGCAAATCTTGCCTTTACAAAGCAGATTTGGGGCCCTTAACTCAATGAATATACAATGGTTTCCCCGCTGTAGCCGATTCACATTCTTAATTATGGACCACAGCAAGCAGCTCAATTCCCAACATGAGCGTCACTTTTTTCTGTACAATTTTTGTGTATTCTGAGGTCGTATGCTCCAATACATCTTTTATACCATGCGGTTATCAACAATTGATTTATACCAACTCCTAATGTTGCTTGTGCTAGTTCATCTGACAGCCTACGCCTTGAGAGGCTGTTGTAAGCTCTATGTCTCATGTTCACTATTAGAAATCATGGAGCCCCAAACAGACCTGCAAATGGTAGCCAGCGACTGCTAGAGATGTGACATGAGAGATGAAGTGACAATGGGCCTACAACCAGCTCTGTGTACAGTGACTGTTAGATGGAATGACTTTAAAGTACAATGTATTACAAGTAAAACATGGCGGTCACCATTCCTGACCCTCCCTGTCTATGGTCAGTGGGACAGAAGAGGGGTATGTACCGTATATACTCGAGTATAGGCCGACCCGAATATAAGCCGAGGTCCCCAATTTACCCCCAAAAAACTGGAAAAAATTATTGACTCGTGTATAAGCCGAGGGTGAGACATGCCTGTCCATCCCTGTGTGTCGTCCATCCCTGTGTGTGTCCATGCATCCGTGTGTGTGTGTGTCCATGCATCCGTGTGTGTGTGTCCATGCATCCGTGTGTGTCCATCCATCCGTGTGTGTGTGTGTGTGTGTGTGTGTGTCCGTGCAGCCTACCTGTGTCCGTGCAGCCTACCTGTGTCCAGCCTGCCTGTGTCCGTCCCGGCCTGCGTCCCGTCCCGGCCTGCGTCCCGTCCTGCGTCCCGTCCCGGCCCGTCCCGCAGCTCTTCGTCGGTGGCCATTCTAGGATTCAAAAGCCGCGCCTCCGTCGGTGATAGGCGGAACACTCAATTTCCCAGCAGTCAGTGGTCCGCCTATCATGGACGTCCGCTCATCCTCATACTACGGACGAGGATGAGAGGACGTCCGTGATAGGCGGAACACAGACTGCTGGGAAATTCAGTGTTCCGCCTATCACAGGCGAAGGCGGAGACGGAGGCGCGGCCTTTGAATCCTAGAATGGCCGCTGTCTGTCTGCTCGACACGCTGATCGGGCAGACAGACAGCGATGACTCGAGTATAAGCCGAGGGGGGCACTTTCAGCCTCAAAAAAGAGGCTGAAAATCTCGGCTTATACTCGAGTATATACGGTATTTACCTTTTTAAAAGTACACCTGTGTCCAGACTGGGCATTAAATTATTTAAATATCCTTGACAAGTAGTATAAGCTATAAAGAAAGCTGTTTCTAACCGCTCTAGCTGCTCTTCATATGAAATTATTCATCCTCAAAGAGTTTAGAAACACTTCCTGTGTGTTTACTTTAGAAGGTGTATCTGTTCTAATAGAAAAACCCACTGCCTATATTGAAATTGTAATTTGCCTGCAATGCTTTTATAGAGGTGAATGAGGAATTGTTTAAAGTGTAGGTTCAGATAAAATGTAAATGCTAGGGCTACATTTTGTTGTCCCCAATTGTATAAAGTTTCCCTTTTATTTCTAGAAGCCCTACAACTACCTAGTGATCCCTTCGGATTGTAGAACTTCCTGTTTGATACACACTAAGCACACTCATGTTAATGTGGTTAGACTGAATCCTCTTCTCCGGGACACACAGGCTTGGCTGTAATTCTATAGTCTGCCATCACAAGCTGACATACAATGGTCAAATCGTTCTGCTTCCTGCTCAGCAGGAACATGGAAAAGGTGCTTGCAGTCACGTGCCTGCTGGATTAAATCAATATTTTACTTATTTAGCAGTTGTATTGAATGCCAATGTATTGAAGGTTTCAATTTTTGTAAAGTGTATATTTTTGCAATTGCCTGCTTTTGAGTTGCAAATTTCATAGGCTTTACAGTGCTTTAGCTGCTTGTTCAGAATCTGGAAAATCTTTAGTGTGCTTGATCTGGGCACAGGTTCACTTTTAGTTATGGCCTAGTACATAAATCAATGTTCATCTGGCAAGAACAGTTTACAGTATGAGTGCTAAGATCGATTGGCTGTTTTGGTTAAACTCCTGTCATCTTGGTTGGCTTTTTGTAAAGTTTTCTAAAACCAGTCTGTAACCTAAATTTTGCTGTATATGAAATAAAATGAAAACAGAATTTCTTCTTTCTTCTTTTTCAGTTCCAATCTGCATGCACCTTAAATACAGATTATAGTGACAAATTATCAGCACAAACATATTTCCAACATTATTTAAGAAATTTATTTTTTTTATAAATTAAGGTTTGCCTCTGTAGAATGGATATGGATCCATTTATTGCACATCAGCTTAGCATGGTGCCACTAGACAAAGTACAAGAGGAGAAGTACAGCAGCCGTATGGCACGCAACCAAAAACAGGATGGTGCTTCTTAGGTGCTGGTACACACAGAACAGTGCTAAATGCAACAACATGATTCTGGTAGACAGGCAAGGAGTAAATCTAATGCTGGGAACATGAGGGATGCCCTGTCCAATCGGGCTGAGCGAAGAGGGCCCCGGTGGGTTTGAACGGCCTTGATCTCGTTTAGCTGCAGGAGGAGAACAGTCACACAAGAAAGGAAATTGTACCTAAAATAGCTGATTATATTCACTTATCCAGCAGCAAGGCTCACCTACCTTCTCCCAGTGCTGCAGTTTCCACAACACTTCTCTGGAAGTGCCAAACACCAAGTGATGGGCGCTATTAACTCCATCCTCTGACCCTCTAAATCAGTGTTTCTCAACTCCAGTCCCCAAGGTGCCCCAACAGGTCATGTTTTCAGGATTTCCCTCAGCTGAAATGGCTGTGGTTATTGCTAAGGCAGTGAAACTGATCAAATCACCTGTGCAAAATAATGGAAATCCTGAAAACATGACCTGTTAGGGCACCTTGAGGACTGGAGTTGAGAAACACTGCTCTAAATCACTACTGAGGCTTATGATGACTATATGCAAGCCTGGTCATCCTACAAACTTAACTCTAGCCGAACTTGTGTGGGAGATTTTTATTTATTTTTTTAATACTCCAATGAGCTGTGGGCTAGGTCATCCCTACCCCAAATCTTACATAAACAAGGAGTTGGGTTGCAGAGCAGGAACGGCCCCATGCACACACCTCACCAGGAAAAAAACAAACACAAATGTGGCCAGAGATGAGTTTGGGAGACACCAGAGCTCCTCTTTAGTAGTAACATAGGGGTTGGAGCAAGGAGCCAACGGGGTGCCTTGAGAATATATACATCAAAGAGCTAGAACTAAAGGTAGGAGACAGCCAAAGAGGGAGTACGTACAATAGGTATTCTTTTGCAAGAACTTTAGGTACAACTTTTGAGAGACTGTTTGGCCATTTGGGTCTAAGTGCCAACTTGACCTGTCAGAAGCACCTCTTGCCTCCATCTTCACATAGTTCTGTGCACAACCCTGCCCTACTCTGTTGGAGCCTTTGGTAAATATCCAGGACATCCAGCTATGGAGGAAGGGATCCTGTATCCTCTTAAGATGCAGTGTTGGGGCCTGAACACTGTCACCTGACCAGCAGGAAGAAAAAGCTAACCTGATCTAAACTCGGACACATGTAGCCCACACAAAGTTACGACTCCAAAGGAGAAGCACACAGAAAACAAGTATCTAGGTGAGCGGTTTTCTTCCAAAAGAACCTGAGTGGGCAAGGTGAAAGGCTCTCTTTAACATCCATTAGGTACCTCAGACATGCCAGTTCCTCAACATGCTAGTATACAGGCCATTCAAAGCTCACCCTTTACATGCTCTCAGCACAAACTCTGCGGCCAGTAATATACTGAATAAAATATGCACTTGCCCCCCACATGGGTAATGTGGCCATTTTCTAGGCTAAACCATTTTATATTAAGCTTATCGAATCCATGATTAGGCAGCATTGCCATTCACTAGCCTAAAAATGGCCCTGAAAGGGACAGGTGCTCTGGAAGGGGATGGGAGTTTGCAGTTTCCTGTAGCAGCAAAATCTAGATGCATATACGACCGGCGCCATCTGCTGGCAATACGTGATGTTCCCTCCTCTGCCTGAAGAGTTCATTTAGAATTCTGTTTCCCAGCCATGGCTTGGTAAAAGGGACCTGGCAATTTTAAAATATATTTTTCATCTTAGGCTATTTCCATAGCTGGTGCTTTCAGTAAAAATCTTTTACTCAGTTAAAGTTTACTTGATGGCAAAGAAAAGGGGTTAAAACCTTGGTCAGGATTCTGCGTCCTCACCCATTAGATAGCAGTTTAGTAAGCTATCTGCTATTTCCTAAGCGTTCCCCTGGGATGTATATTCATTCTCTGTTTAGGTCTATGTAACAAGTGTCAGACATAACAAAGAGAGGCAATATCCCCAACAACAGGGACGCAGTACAGCAATATGAAAAAAAAAAAAAAAAGTGTTATCCAATAAGAAGCCTTATCCTGCCACCTAACAGGAAGACAGAAAACAAATCTGCATGCCAGTCAAGGATAACCCTCCTAATCCAAGCATGCATCCTTTTTTCTGCTCTTGTCAGTTCTTAGCTTTGCTGGAAAATATCTAACCAAGTTGTTTACGGGCAGTTGCTTGCACCCATTTTTCAGGTATACTGCTTATGTATGTCCCGACATTAAATGATTGCCTGCATCCCTCCACAGATGGGGGGGGGGAAAAAAATAAAAATAAAAAAAAAGGACCATAGGACTTCTGCACTCATTGCAAAATCCTTTTATATAATCCATTGAAAACACCCTTCAGCGTTAATGATCATGCAGGAGCAATGAAGCCGAAATATGTTCTCTTTCTCTCAGGAACATGGACAGATTTTAGTGAATAAGGCAGTTCTATCTGAAATATTACAAACCCCTGAGCTGGGATTTGCTTTTTGCACTGTTGTCTAAAGGAGGAGATGGGACTGCAAGCACCAGCAATGAAAAAAGGAAACATGCGCACACGCCCAGGGACTAGAGCATTTTTAAGAGTGACATTTAGCTATGCAAGAACCTCAAATCCAAGCTGCTGGTGGCAAGAACAGGCTGGCACTTTTGGGGCCCATTTGCACTGATGCATTACACACACGCAAGTGGTAGAGTGTTAAGATACAAACCACAGTGCGCCACAACATAATGCTATACCATGGGATGGGCAAGAAAAAAAAAGTTATTTTTTTAAACACTTAGGCAGACTGCCTTGATGCTCAATAATGCAGTGCATAATGGTGTCAATAGGCCCTTAGATCCTCTGTGACTGGAGGATGCTTGTTCTTTCATTACAGCATCTAAGAAATGATCTCTGGCTTCAGGCAGATGGATAGGATTCGCTCAGCAGAGACAAAAATTCCTTTCTTTACCATAAACACGTCAGCACTGCGAGGGGGAGGGGAGCAAGAAATTCTTAACACTTTAATGGCAAGATTTTCTGCAGGAAAAGTTGTTAGGCCTTCATCAGAGCAGCCACCACGGCTTTGGCATTCAGGCTACGCAGGTCGCAGTAAGTCTGCCCTGTACCCACAAACACAATGGGCTGCCCAGTAATGTACGTCATAGAGATGGCGGCTCCCACCTGCAAGAGGAACAAAGCAAATCCAATCAGAATCACCCAACAGCACAAGGAGGAAAACAGACACACTGCCTTACCCACAGCAATAACGAGATACAACAATAAATCACCCACACTGGATATCATGTGAGGCTTGTTGCACTGAAACTAGTAAAGTGCAAGTGATGTGCCTAAATAAAGGTAACAAATGCAAATAACCAAACACATTTAAAATGCAGTGATACCTTGGATTATGAACATAATTAGTTCCAGAAGAATGCTTGTAATCCAAAGCACTCATACAGTGGGGCAAAAAAGTATTTAGTCAGCCACCAATTGTGAAAGTTCCCCCACTTAAAAAGATAAGAGAGGCCTGTAACGGTCATTATAGGTATGTATACCTCAACTATGAGACGACATGTGGAAACAAATCCAGACAATCACATTGTCTGATTTTTGAAATAATTTATTTGCAAATTATGGTGGAAAACAAGTATTTGATCAATATCATAAGTTCATCATCTCAATACTTTGTTATATATCCTTTGTTGGCAATGACAGAGGTCAAACGTTTTCTGTAAATCTTCACAAGGTTGTCACACACTGTTGCTGGTATGTTGGCCCATTCCTCCATGCAGATCTCCTCTAGCCACTTGCTTACTGGGCACTTAAACCCCCCTCCTGCCCAGACCAATTTTCAGCGCTGATGCACTTTGAATGACAATTGCGCGGCCATACAACACTGTACCCAAATGAAATTTTTATCTTTTTTTTTCCCCACAAATAGAACTTTCTTTTGGTGGTATTTAAATTACAGCTGGGAGTTTTATTTTTTTCCTAAACAAACAAAAAAAGATGCAAAATAAAAAATAAATAAAAAAAATCATGTTTCATAGTTTGTTATAAAATTTTGCAAACCGGTCATTTTTCTCCTTCATTGAAATGCGCTGATGAGGCGGCACTGATAGGCACAGATAAGGCGGCGCTGATGGGTGTCACGGATGGGTGTCACTAAGGGGCACTGATAGGTACCACTGCTAGATGGGACTGATGGGCACTGATAGGTGGCACTGCTGGGCACGGATATGTGGCACTGAGATGCAGTACTGTTGAGGCAGATTATGGGCACTGATGGGTGGCACTGTGGGCACTTTTTATTATCTAGGTGGCACTGGCAGGGGGACACTGATAAGCTGGCTGTGATCGGGACTGATGTCCCAATCACGGGCGCCAGTGACAGCACGAGGAGGAAAAATAGCCGATTACCGACTCTGTTGTGTCACATGATCAGCTGTCATTGGCTGGCAGCTGATCACGTGGTAAGGGGGGGTCGGGATCGACCCCTTGCTCCAATCCGTGATCGGGCGAGTCTCATACTCGCTGATCACAGAGCGAGGGGGGCGCGCAGGCCACTCATGCACGGGACGACATCAATAGACGTCGTCCCGGCAAAGCAGGTCCGCTCTGTAGCCGTCATTCGGTTATAGCGCGAATCTCTAGTGGCTAAAGCAGTGATGTTTTGGGGCTGTCGCTGGACAACACGGACTTTCAACTCCCTCCAAAGGTTTTCTATGGGGCTGAGATCTGGAGACTGGCTAGGCCACTCCAGGACCTTGAAATGCTTCTTACGAAGCCACTCCTTCATTGCCTGGGCGGTGTGTTTGGGATCATTGTCATGCTGAAAGACCCAGCCATATCTCATCTTCAATGCCCTTGCTAGGAGGGAGGAGGTTTGTACTCAAAATCTCACAATTCATTCTTTCATGTACAGGGATCAGTCGTCCTGTTCCCTTTGCAGAGAAAGGGCCCCAAAGCATTATGTTGCCACTCCCATGCTTCACAGTAGGTATGGTGTTAAGTTGTATTTCTACCAAACAGTTCTACTTTGGTTTCATCTGACCATATAACATTCTCCCAATCCTCTTCTGGATCATCCAAATGCTCTCTAGCAAATCTCAGATGGGCCCAGACATGTACTGGCTTAAGCAGGGGGACGTGTTTGGTACTGCAAGATCAGAGTCCCTGGCAACGTAGTGCGTTACTGATGGTAGCCTTTGTTACGTTGGTTCCAGCTCTCTGCAGGTCATTCACTAGGTCCCCCCCGTGTGGTTCTGGAATTTTTGCTCACCATTCTTATGATCATTTTGACCCCACAGGGTGAGATCTTGCGTGGAGTCCCAGATCGAGGGAGATTATCAGTGGTCTTGTATGTCTTCCATTTTCTAATTATTGCTCCCAAGGTTGATTTCTTCACACCAAGCTGCTTGCCTATTGCAGATTCAGTCTTCCCAGCCTGGTGCAGGTTTACAATTTTGTTTCTGGTGTCCTTCGACAGCTCTTTGGTCTTCATCATAATGGAGTTTGGAGTGTGATTGTTTGAGGTTGTGGACAGGTGACTTTTATACTGATAAGTTCAAACAGGTGCCATTAATACAGGTAATGAGCGGAGAACAGAGGAGCCTCTTAAAGAAGAATATCCAGATCTGTGAGAGCCAGAAATGTTGTTTGTAGGTGACCAAATACTTATTTTTCCACCATAATTTGCAAATAAATTCTTTCGAAAATCAGACAATGTGATTGTCTGGATTTGTTTCCACATTTTGTCGCTCATAGTTGAGGTATACATACCTATAATGACCGTTACAGGCCTCTCATCTTTTTAAGTGGGAGAACTTGCACAATTGGTGGCTGACTAAATACTTTTTTGCCCCACTGTATATCAAGCAAGTTTCCCCATAGGAAATAATGGAAACTCAAATAATCTGTTCCAGTGGCACTGCAAGTGTATGCAGTACCGCATGTAGGAGGTGGTGGGGGCACCGGTAACACTTGGAGAGCACTCAGAGCCGCTCGGATGCACTCAGACACTCAGGAACTAAGTGTTTTCTGAGTGCTTACTTCAAATGTTTACGTTATTTTTGATTTGTTTGGTTATTTGCATTTGTAACCTTATTTATGCAAAACAATTGCTCTTTAGGGCTGGTTCACACAGGGGGCGACACGACTTGCCGTGCCGCGACCTGACAAGTCGCCCCCGTTCTGTACAATGGAACCGTTCTGAGAGGAGCGACTCGAGTCGCTCCGACTCAGAAAAAAGGTTCCTGTACTACTTTTGGGCGACCTCGGGGCGACTTGCATTGACTTCTATACAGAAGTCATTTGCAAGTCGCCGCTGAGGTCGCGGCAGGTCACGGCGAGGCAAGTCGGTGTCGCCTCGCATCGCCCCCTGTGTGAACCGGCCCTTACTAGTTTCATTGCATCAGAGTTTGTTTTGATCTGTGGTTACACATTTTTTACATTATTTTTAACTGGTTGCTCAAAAATGTGGAAAAACTTGTGGACTGTGAGTTAAAGCTAAAGTTTAACCACTTAAGGTAAAAAACTTTTTTTTATTTGCTAGAAAATCACTTAGAACCCCCAAACGTTATACAATTTTTTTTTCTAATAACCTTCAGAATAAACCGGTGGTCATTGCAATACTTTTATAGCACACTGTATTTGCGCAGCGGTCTTACAAGCGCACTTTGAGACAAAATACACTTTTTTTGAATTAAAAAAAATAAGACAACAGTAAAGTTAGCCCAATTTTTTTATATTGTGAAAGAATGTTATGCCAAGTAAATTAATACACAACATGCTTCAAAATTGCGCTGCTCGTGGAATTGCGACAAACTTTTACCCTTAAAAATCTCCATAAGCAACGTTTAAAAAAATTCTACATGCTGCATGTTTTAAGTTAGAAGTGGTCTAGGGCTAGAATTATTGCTCTCGCTCTACCGATCGCGGCAATACCTCACGTGTGTGGTTTGAAGGCGCTACTGCAAGCAAGCTCGGCAGGACGGGACGCTGTTTTTTTTTTTTAAAGTTCTTATTTATTTCAACTTTTATTTTTTCACGAATTTAAAAAAAAGTGTCACTTTTATTCCTATTACAAGGAGTGTAAATATGACTTGTAATTTAATAAAAAAAAAAAAAAAAAAGCATAACAGGACCTCTTAGGTATGAGATCTGGGGTCAAAAAGACCTCAGATCTCATAATTACACTTAAAAGGGCCTTTTATTTATAAATTTTTAAAAAAAATACTTTTTCTTTATATTGCATTTAACAGCTGTGGGCAGAAGTGACATTTTGACGTCGCTTCCACCCTGCATTGTTATGGAGATGGGTGGGGGGTCATCATCCCCCTCAGTCGTCTCCATGTCCACCAGGAGTGAAGATCTGATTGCCTCTGCTGCTGCCGATGGATCCGGAAAGTGGTGGAGGGCGCCGGTGGCCCTCTCCTCGCCACTGATAAAAGTGAGCTCAAACCAGACCGCCGGCCGAACACAAGGATACCAGGGTTATGGCAGCTAGCTGCTGCTATAACAACTTTATCCCCCATTAAGACGTATATCGTGCGGCGCTCCAGAAGTGGTTAATCTGCTTGTATTTTCCCTTTCTGGTTCCTCTTTCTCCCGATTGAAATGCCAATTTAAAAATATATATTTTAGATCCAGAGATGTACTTCTCTATGCAACACAGTAATATCAAGGCTGGTATTAAGGGTCAGCAGGGTGCTGTGCATAGCTTCATGTAAACATGGCACCCGGCCTCAGTACTCCTTTTCTCCTTTTTAAGAGTCCTCCACACTGATACAAGCAGTGGAATGGCTCTTGATGGGTGGATGTCAGTCTGAAGGGGTGGGCTTCTTAGGGTGGTCTGCATGCAAACTTGCCTAGGTAACTCCCATGTCCTCCAGCCAGCCTCCATGCTGGATGTTGTCCAGCCCAGAAACTGAACACACTCTGACTTGCTGCAGCTTGTAAATGCCCAATGTGAGAAACTCAGAGTTTGCAGTGAAATCAGAGTAAGCAATTTTAGGGAAGGGAAGGCTATAATGCATGTTGCTTGTGCTACAGTTGTTGGTGCCACATAAAATGAACTGGCTGTAAAAAGTCTACATGTGTTTGTAGTAGTAAAAAGAAAGGACAGTTAAAAACTAAAATCACCTTATCATCTATGGTGTCAAATTTGGTGAGCACAATGCCATCGATGAGACGTGGCTTCTCTGTCATAGAGTGGTCAGCCAATGCCTTGTTGAACTTCACCTTTAGGGGGGAAAAAAAAGACCCAACACAGAATATTAATTACCATTCATAGAACAGAGAAAACATGGTACAAAACAGTGGAATCCTACCAGACATGAAGCCCAAAATGGAATTCTGGGACTCAGACGAGGTCCCAATTCCCAAAAAAAAAAAACACACACACATATTGGGCAAATCATCCTAATTCCACTTATTTAATAAAATGCTAACTTTGATTAGTTACCCTCTTCTCTTAACAGGCCTTCAGTTTAGGCATTGGTGACCTTGTCAGCATCATCCCCACAGGTGTTTAGGAAAGCTACGTCAAGAGATGCTGCAGGCAAATCTCAGAAAGGAAATAATGAAATCTCACCGATTACATGGGATTTTGCTTGTACACACAGACAGTTTTATCTCTATCCGTGTACAATCTCACTAGATTTCCATTGCAAATAGAAAATTATATGTGCGATTATATTAGTGCTATTTGAAATGCTCTAAACAGTAGTAAAAGTAGTTTTTGTTAAGCATATTTCATGAGTTGCGTATATTTTGAAGCACTGCATAAAAACTTTAATGAGATTTGAAAAAGAAAATTGATAAAAACTAGAGAACAATTTCAGATAGCTCCCAGTTATTGGTGTTATTCTGGCACCGTGTGCCAATTTCTTTAATTATCTGACAAACCCTATTTAACTGGCAGCCTAACTTTCAAGGTGGTGAGCCGTTCTGAAGTGACTGAAACCCCCCTGGGCAGCAGGTTGTCCGGATGAAGAAAAATTGGGAAACTGGGAACCACACTATGAAATCCAAATACCGCTGAGAGCTCATCCACTCACTGTCCAATAGAAGTGGGGCTCAGTGGCTGAAGGACTGCATATAAAAAGAGAACTGAGCCAAGAAGAGGGAACAGTCAAAGAGCCACAGAGATATAGTAATCAAAAAAGTGGAAGAAAAAACTAAAATCAAAATAAAATGATAATAATTTAATAATAAAAAACAGGTCAAAATGCAAAACGATACTCCTCCACCTATAACCATCTAAAAAGTCAACGTTGTCTAAACACAAACATCTAGGTGTCGTCATGCATCCACATACCCATACAATAGTGCAGTGACCATATTACCATGGAATGAATGGCTGGGTATACCCAATGCTAGCAGGTGTCTCTGTATGCCAGTAGGTAATGAGTAGCAATCAATGATGCAATAGCTCAGTTGGCTCGAGTGACACAGATCAAGGCTGGATCAATGTGACATCAAGATAAAAATACAGTCTCATGGGTTCTACCCTGATGAATATAGGCTGATGTTGATAGCAGCATTTTTATAACAGCTTACCTGTAAAATCCTTTTCTTGGAGTACATCACTGGACACAGCGCCATAGTAGTAAGTATATGGGTTATATAGGCCATCTTTACGTGATGGACACCCCTAAGACAGGACGTTTACTCCCTATATAATCCCTCCCCTTACCAGGAGTACCTCAGTTTTTGTAGCAAAGCAATACATGTGTATACCAGAAAGAGGGGATGGACCTCTGTGTCCCATGATGTACTCCAAGAAAAGGATTTTACAGGTAAGCCATTATAAAAATCCTATTTTCTTTATCGTACATAACGGGACACAGAGCCATAGTAGTACGGTAACTATATCGGATGTGCCAGAGCAATGCTATCTGAGGGGAAGGAGACAAACAAAAGTAGGGTGTCATCAGACTTGAGGACCTATACTGCTGTCTACAGCACATTGCACCCAAAGGCGATATCCTCCTGTCTTTTTACATCCACTGGATAAAATCTGGTGAATGTATGGACTGAAGACCAAGTTGCGGCCTTGCAGATTTGAGCCATGGAGGCTTGGTGATGCACTGCCCACGAAGCACCAACAGCCCTCGTGGAGTGTGCTTCGAGTTGAAAAGGTGAAATTTCCCCCTTCAAACCATAAGCCTGAACAATCACTTGCCGAATCCCCTTAGAAAAGGACGGACAGCATCGAAATCCACCATCTCTAAGACCTTCAAGCATCACAAAACATAACATGTTTTCCGAATCTGAGCAGTCGCTTTCAAGTAGACTTTGACTGCTCTTCACTACATCAAGAGACTGTAGCAAATTCTCTTCTGTGTAACAAGGGTTCTGGAAAAAAATTAAGGCAAAACAATATCCTGGTTTAGATGAAAACCTGACACTACCTTCAGTGGAAAGTTAGGATGAGGGCGCAATACCACCTTATCCTTGTGAATAATTAAATATAGCTCTTTGGAAGAAAGAGCAGCCAACTCTGATACCCCTCTTGCAAAAATATGGCAACCAGATAAACTAACTTCTTTGTCAAAAGGATCAAGGGAGTATGCCGTATCAGCTCAAAAGACTGTTTTTGTAAAGCCGACAAAACTAGATTCAGGTCCCAAGATTTCAAGGGTGACCTAACCGTCAGATTAAGCTGCGTTACCCCTGTATGAAATTATGGACCAGAGAATGCGAAACAAGTGGTTGTTGGAACAATACTGATAAGGCCGAGACCTGACCTTTGATGATACTCAAGGCCAGCTTCATCTCTAATCCCATTTGCAAAAAGGCAAGAATTCTACCTATAACATTTTCTAGAATGCCTACTCCTGGATTCACACCAGGAAACATATACCCTCCGGACTCTATAATAAATGACTCTGGAAGCTGGCTTCCTTGCAGACAAAATAGCATCAGAATAGGAGGGAATGCATAAATCATCAAGAGTCCGATCCCACGGGGTCACTAAGGCACTTGTTCTGCACGTGAGAGGATCCCTTGTTCTTGACACAAAGTTGTTGACTTTGTTGTTGAACCTGGACGCAAACAGATCCACATCCAGGACCCCTCCATCTTTGGCATATGGAAGATGTCGCGGTGAAGGGACGATTTCCCAGGAACAACTGTTCGCGACTCAAGTAGACAGCCTGCCAATTCTCTATCCCTGGAATGAAGGGTCCCGAAATGTATAGCACATGCTTTTCTGCCCAGGCTAGGATATGGTTTACCTCTCCCTTGGCGATTGATAAAAGGCACTGCTTTGGCATTGTCGGATTGAATTCTGACCGGACAATTCCGCAAACCTGAACGTCCAGGCCTTTAGGGCTAAGCATGTTGCCCAAATCTCTAGAATGTTGATGGGCGAGGTCCTTTCGGCCCTGGACCATTTTCCTTGGACAGTCGCTTCTTCCAGGACTGCATCCCAACCTGAAAGGCTGGCATCTGTTGTTAACACCTTCCAGGTAACCGGCATGAAGGATTTCCCCTTCTGCAGATTCTTGGATATCCTCCACCAACTGAGGCTCTCGTGCACTTTTGGCAAGAGACGCATTGAAAAAATAAAATCTAGCTCTTGAACCGTCTTGTTCCAAGCAGACAAGATACTGTCTTGCAGCAGTCTCAAATTAAACCGAGCATAGGGAACCGCTTCGAATGAAGCCACCATTTTCCTAATAACCTTATGCAAAGGGAAATGGAGGGATCCTTCTTTGCCCTGACCACCTGAACTAGCTCTTATGGAACTGATTTTTGCCTGGGGTAAAAACACCCTTTTTTGGGCTGTAGCTATGATCAGACCCAAATAAATATCTTACTGGTTTTAAAGAAGGTTTCTCTAGATTGAGGATCCAGCCTAGGTATTCCAGGGAATTTACTGTGGTGACCATGCTTTGGTCTAAGCAGGCTACTGACCAGTTTATCAAGAGCAGGTCTTCTAGGTATGCCACAATTGTTAAACCTTCAGCCCTTAACTTGGCCAGAACTTTTGTAAACACTGAAGGTGCCGTAGCTAGAACGAAATGTAAAGCTACAAACTGAAAATTTAGTTTTTGTACCTCGAAACGCAGATACTTCTGATGAGCGGGGAATATAGGCACATGCAGGTATACATCCTTGATGTCGACTGACGCCAGAAGTTCTCCTCCTTGTAGGATGGGGACAACTGATCGGATTGATTCCAGGCAAAAAGAGCAGATATTCAGGAATCGGTTTAGATCTTTGAGATCTAGAATGGGTTTGACATATCCATTGGGTTTTGGCACTGTGAAAAGATTTGAGTAAAACCCAAACCCCTGCTCTTCCATGGGGACCACCATGATCACTTTTTGAGACAAAAGTTGGTCTAACGCTTGAAAGAGAGACTTTTTCTTTGGATCTTTGGGGGGACATTTGACCCGAGGAGACGGAAACTCTCAGAACTAGTTTGTACCCTAGAGCTATTGTGGAGACAACCCATCTGTTTGCAAAACTCTTCCTGCCAGACCCTTGAGAACTGCAAAAGCCTTCCCCCACTTGAGCAAACGGGGGCGCCCCTTCATAAAGAGGCTTTAGTATTCTGTCTTGTAGTCATCCTGCTCTAGGACTTTTTGTCCCTGGGGTTGACCTCTTAAACCTGGCGACAGAGGCCATCGTGACTGCCTGGAGGCTGATGCCCCTGGCCCTGGAGAAGGAGCCAGTTTAAAATCGGGGACGTTTACTCCTTTTCTTAACTGGCAAAAGGGTACTCTTTTCACTTGATATTCTTTGGATATATTTGTCCAAATCATCCCCAAACAGCCTTTCACCGTGGAAAGGAAAACCAGCCAGGAGTTTTTTTGCATAGCGCTTCGGCTGACCAATATTTCAACCATAAGATTCGACGCATATGCACCAACCTAAGCGTAAGGTGAGAGGTCTGCAGAATAGAATCTCTCATTGCATCCATTGCAAAAACACATAGCTCCTGGCAACTCTGCTAAATCCTGGGCCTGCTGATCAGGCAAAATCTTGAGCACCTGTCTCAACTGGTCCCTCAAGGATTGCCATACTCCAATTGCCACCACTGCAGGTTCAGTCACTGAACCTGGCAAAGAAAAAATGTTTAACAGGAATTCCAACTTATCAATTGGATCCCTAAGCATTTGAGCATTGTTAAATTCTTATTCACAGAGGATATAGCAGCGTAAATTGCTGGAATACCCCATTTTTCAGTATATTTCTCCTCCCTAGCATAAAGCGTTGAAAACTTTTTAGGAGGGAAAAAAATGCTTATCTGGGTGATCCCACTCAGAATACATAAGTTGTTCAAACAATGAATGGACTGGAAAAAGCCTGCAAGGCTTGAGGGGGCTTTAGTGAACCCAAACACAAAGTGGGCTTTTCAGCCGACTCAGTTAGGGTAGAATAAATGTGGAGCGAACCATTTCAGTAAGAGATTGCACCAGCAACTGCTCAGATTGTGAAGCTGAAGCAAGTCCATCTTCACTTGACCCCTTGGGAGGGGAGTTATCAGCCTCTTCATGGTCTCCTGATGGGGATTCATCTTCTCCCTCCCACTGATCCTCTGTTTGAGGATCCTGGGTGGTAGAAGTGGGCCTAAAACGCTTTCTCCCATTCTGGGAAGATGCGTTTAAAGCTTCCAACCCCATCACAGCCAAGGAGAAAACATCCTCAGTAATATAGACAGGGGCTGAAATGTTGGAAACAGTGTCAACTCTTGCCAAACCTGATGACTCACTCTGACCGGCCTCACTATTTCCCTCAGGGAAGGATGGTGCTGCAGAAGCAAGACCAGGGTCCCCGGAGCCCAAGGGTAACACCATGGCCGGCTCCTCCTTTGTCTTTTGAGTATTCATGGTTATTAGGTGCCAGGATAGGAGGAGCTGTGTGATATTGGACCTTTCTCCCTTCTCTCCCCGTCCACCCCAGGAGTCAGTGTTTATGCTGTTTGACCTTACAGCTATAAAGGTAATTGTTTAGCACATTCACTGGCTGGCAAACACCTGGATGATATGCACTGGACACTTGTTTTGGCACATATGAATGATGTCTTTTTGTTTGGAGGACTTTTTATGCATTGATTGATATTTTCCCTCACCTGAGTGACACTATTGCACTTTATATTGGGATATACACTAGGATATTTATCTATATATACGTTTAATTAATTAATTCACTATTGCACTTTATATGATTGAATATTATTCACATTTATCCTACATCTTTGCGATATTTATCGTTGTCACCACTAGATGATAGAATATATATATATATATATATATATATATAGATAGATAGATAGATAGATAGATAGATAGATAGATAGATAGATAGATAGATAGATAGATAGATAGATAGATAGATAGATGCTCTTCTTTTTCGATTTTTGTATACTTGATGATTGATTTAGTGACTTTGCTTTTTAGGTTTTTATCACATGAATTTTGAGAATTTTTTTATTAATATTCAATTAACTTCACGCTAGGAATTTTTGAGAATTATTTATTGTTTATTTAATTTAGTTTCACGTCAGGAGCGCAGCACCATTTTCATTTATATTTAATCCAACCGACCCAATCTTCACCCATCACGGTGGGCTCCATTAGAAAACCTTCAAGGACCGGGGCCCTTTTTTATAGGGGTTCCACACCCTTGGACACATATAGCACCCTGCCAGGAAACATGGCTGAAAAATACTAAAGCACTGGATCCCGGGGTCCAGCTCTTTAAAAAGAGAAGTGTTACAGGCTAAATCTAGTTTCTTCCGACATGAGGCCTGGGTACCATTCAATTCGGCCTGAAAAGACACTTTGAATGGATCCAGCTGCATGGCTTGCCCCAGCAAGGGATACTCCAGGGGAGCTCAGCACAGTACATCTTTACTCGTGATCAACACCGAAGACACTGGTGAAAAAACTGAGTAAGGGGAGGGGTTATATAGGGAGTAAACCTCTTGTCTAGGGTGTGCCAGTGTCCATCACCTAAAGGTGGCCTATATAACCCATACAGTTACTACTATGGCTCTGTGTCCCCTGATGTACGATAAAGAAACAAATGCGCAGCAAAAAGTAATGGGCATGTTACCATAACCCAGTGTCAGCTGGTAAGTTCCATGACTCCAACAGAATCCTGTTACCAGTGAACAGAGTCCGGACTCCCTATGGTTCTCCTAGTGGCGCAGCCTGCCAATCTTCATAGGTGGACACTGTGCCTGGGAAAACTGTGGACAGCTCGGATAGGTCTAGAGCCAGATGCTCCTACAATGTCCTGATACCAGCAAGTAGATCAAACGCCATGTCAGCCATGCTGCATGGGAAACGGGGGATGCAACAGACAGCATCAGACACACAGAGGCAAGACGTTAATGCTTTTTGCTGGAAGTCCCCAGCTTCTTCAGGATGTAGTGCCCTCTATCTGAAGTGTGTATAAATACACCTTCAAAACCAGCCTTCTTTTTTTCTGTCACAAAGGGAACCAACAGCACACTGCATATATTCAGATAGGTTGGTGTTTAGAAGATGCTAAACCTCATATAAGGTAAATTCAATGCTTAAGGTGTCTCTAGGCAAACAAATAGTCTGAGTAGCACATACGGCAAGCCACTATCACATAAATAAACCAAAAGTTAATTAGTACCATTACTTACATATGATTTTAATTACTAACAGAAATAAAACCAAAACATAAAACAGGAGGAAAAAAGGCATTATTGTGACTAGTCATTTGTACAAAGAGAAAACACAAAATGACTGAACACATACAAAAAGTACATCTCAGATCCTGAGTTCAGTCAAGGTATAAAGACAGCCAAAATAAAGATGTTCAGCAAAAAAGTGCAGACATATGAATGCTAAGAATGGAATACATGCACAATATGTGCACTCTTACAAAGCAAGATCCAAGGATATCTAGGTAGAATCTAGGAAAAGTTGTAGAATTAGTTCCTTGTCGAGTGCCCTTGGCATTATCGCATTTCATTTATAAAGTTAGAACTTTTGAGTAAAAGTCACCCCCCATCTTTTACTCAGTTTTACAGCATAAATTCCCTTCACCCTCAGTCCATCAACTTTGGATTTATGGTGAAGGAGGATAACATGCTGTGCCAAGGGACTTTTAGGCTCCTTATAGTCAATATCACCAAGGTGTTCACCTATACGAATACAGAGTTGACATTTAGTTTTACCAACGTACATTTTATTACACGGACATTGCAGGCATGTAAATTACTTTTGTGGTAGCGCAATTAATGAGACTTTTGATCTTATATATATTTGCAATATAAGCATCAGTAAAATGTCTTAGTGTGCTCCACAAACTTACAGATCTGTCAAGGTCCACAGATGAAGGACAAAGGGATGACCCTTTCAGCCACAGCAAGAGTAGTTTCACGTTCCAAATCTGCGTATTCTATAATATTGCATCTTTACGTTACAAACTCATTCAAGTCCCTCAAGAAGGCTGGTCGTCCACGAAAGACAAATGCAAGAGAGGACAGGATAATGCAGAGAATCTCAATGGGCAATTGGTTCAACACTGCAGCTTTGATTGCCTGCCAGTTCAGTGCTGAACAGAGTAGGGATCGGTCTCTTCATACACTGTCTTGCAGTTGAAGAGAATTTGGATTGAAAACCAAACCTCTTATTAGCAGAAAAAAAAATTAAAAAGGCTAGACTAACCTTTGCCAAGGAGCATGTTGTGTGGACAGAGGGGAACTGGTCCAAAGTAAATTTTAGTGATGAAAACAATTCATTTATTTGGGTCCGATGGGAAACATTATGTTAGTCATGAAACTGGGGAAACACTGAACCCAAAGTGTGTAGAGAAGTCAGTGAAAGGTGAAGAGGGAAGCCTCATGGTTTGGGGGATGTTTTCTGCAGGAGAAGTTGGGCAAAGTGAGTGTAAATGTTTATCAAAGCCTTCTTCCACAACATGCAGTTCCTTCCTTCCTTCCTCACCCATTCAGGCAGCAATTTTAATGCAAGACAATGCACCCAGTCACACAGAAAAATGGGTAAAGCAGTTCCTTTAAGCTGAAAACATTGAAATGGCCAGCCCAGAGTTCTGATCTAAACCCAACAAAAAACTTCTGGCCAACCCTTGGGGACAAAGAAACCCATTTCAGTCACCGAATTGTGGAAGAGTCTGGAAGAAGAATGTAAAAAAAAAAAAAAAAAAAAATCACACCAGAGCAGTGCGAGATACTAGTGATGTCCTGTGTAAAGCAGATGTGCTGAAGTCATTCAAAGCAAGCCCCTCCCCCCCACTTCCAACTAAATGTTGGATTGTTGTAACCTTTAGAAATTTTAGTTGTAATATTTCTCGTACTACAGTCATTGCCGTTCTCTAATTTTGATCACTGTGTATTCTACAAAATAACGTGTTTTTTTTTTTGATGTGCCTTGGTTATTTTGAGAAACATTATATTAGCATGGTGAAGTCAAAGTGAACAATGAAGATTACATTATTTCAGAAAAAAAAGCAAGTGTTTATAAATTGTTCTCCAATTTTGATCACAATATATATATATATATATATATATATATATATATATATCTCCACACATACACAAATTCAGAGTAAATATAAATAAATAAAACGTCTACACACCCATGTCAAAATGTCAGGTTTCTGTGATATAAAAAAAATGACAAAGATCAATTTCAGAACTTTTTCCACCTTTAATGTGACCTTTAAACTGTACAACACAGTTGAACAACAAACTGAAATATTTTGGGTGGAGGGAAGTAAAAATAAAAAAAAAAATATGTTTGCATAAGTGTGCACACCCTTAAAATAATACTTTGTTGAAGCACCTTTTGATTTTATTACAGCGCTCAGTCTTTTTGGGTATGAGTCTATCGGCATGGCACATCTTGACAATATTTGCCCACTCTTCTTTGCAAAAACATTCCAAATCTGTCTAATTGCGAGGACATCTCCTGTGCACAGCTCTCTTCAGATCACCCCACAGATTTTAAATCCAATTTAGGTCTGGGCTCTGGCTGGGCCTTTCCAAAACCTTAATCTGCTTCTGGTGAAGCCATCCCTTAGTTGATTTGGATGTATGCTTTGGGTCGTTGTCATACTGAAAGTTGAAGCTCCTCTTCATGTTCAGCTTTCTAGCAGAAGCCTGAAGGTTTTGTGCCAATATTGACTGGTATTTGGACCGGTTCATAAATTCCCTCTACCTGGACTAAGGCCCCTGTTCCAGCTGAAGAAAAACAGCCCCAAAGCATGATGCTGCCACCACCATACTTTACTGTGGGTATGGTGTTCTTTTGGTGATGTGCAGTCTTGTTTTTGCGCTAAACATATCTTTTGTAATTATGGCCAATAAGTTCAACCTTGATTTCATCAGACCCAAACACATTTTTCAACATGCTTTTGGGAGACTGCAGATGTGTTTTTGCAAAATTTAGGCAGGCTTGGATATTTTTATTTGTTTTTCTTTGTAACAAAACATGCAAACTGTTAATGTACCCATGCAAGTGCAATATTTTTTACATATTAAAGATAATAGACTATTACACTATGGTCAGTCTTTCTTTCTGGGTCAAATTGCTGGGCTTATGGCCACATGGGAAAATCTGTAGCTATCCTTTCTGTGCTAGTCAGTCACTGATCATCCGTGCAAGCTAAAGGCCTTGGCTGGGTTATAGCCATCTGTTTTTATGCTCGTTTTCCAGTAAGCAGATTTTTCTTAAGGTGGTGGGGCACTTTTTTTTGCTTGAAGTCACTGTGGTGCCATTAAGAGGATTCACTTCCCTAATATTGATCAATAACATGCTGCTTTAGTGAAGTTTTTTCTGCACCCGATTGGGATTTTTTTTGCGCAGCTTCTTCTTTTCTTTTATTTAATTATTGTGTGCATCTCACTTCAAGCAGTTGCTTTGCTTTAAATGTATTTTTAGATCTCTAGCACAGTTTCCTAAATGCAACTAAGAAAATGTCAGGGAAGTCCTACTAGAACAGCTGAACTTTATTTGGGGTTAATCAGAGGCACTTTAAAATTATGGCAGGTGTGTACCGATTTCTTTAACAGGAGTTTGAATGTGATTGCTTAAGGCTGGGTTCACACTGCTGCGGCTAGGAGACCAGGATGTGATTCGCACCGCACTGCAGTGCAAATCACATCCGATCTCTGTGCGATGCGAGTTCAGCCATACAGATAGTATGGCTGAATTCGCATCGCACCCGCCGCAAACTCGCACAGGACCCTTTTTTCAGTCCGCAGCAGAATCGGATCGCATGGGTGTTCACACCATGCGATCCGATTCCTGTCCGAGTTAGCAGATCGCACTGCGATATGCGAACTGATCTGGGGGTGTCTGTTTCACTGACACTCCCAGCAGTTCGCATAGGGCAGTGTGAACTGCCGCCGGGAGGCAAGCGATGCGGGAACCCGCCGCGGATTTGCGGCGTTCCCGCATCGCTGTAGTGTGAACCCAGCCTAATTCTGAACACAGCTACATCCCTAGTTATAAGGAGGGTATGCAAACTTATGCAACCACATTAATTTTAGTTTTTTATAGTTTTACTTCCCTCCTCCTAAAAGATTTCAGTTTGTTATTCAACTGAGTTGTACAGTTCATAGGTCACATTAAAAAGGTGGAAAAAGTTTTGAAACAATTGATCTGTTATTACAAGTAGCAGGAGAGGACTTCCGCCCCCTCCCACGGCTCATTTGGGCTCTCCCGTCCCATCGGGAGACCCGAACTACTAGCAAGCACATCCGCCAGCTAGTCAGGGACCCAAAGAAAGCTGGAATCGGCTTTGATCGGGTTGCCATTATGGAAACCTGGAAATGATGACATCACATCACCAGTTTACCAGCATCTTAAAGGCACCACTTAAAAAAAAAAAATTCATACATCTAGTATTCTGATGGTTAAAAGTGCAGCAGTTATTACATTATACACTAAACGTGAGGTAACTTGGTTTTTAAATATTAGTTTATAGAACTCACCAGCTGGTCCACAGCCTCATTGCCAACTAGGGCCTCCCCAACAAACAGCACAAGGTCGGGCATATTGACGGCAATCAGCTTGGCCAGTGCAGTCATCAGAGGTGCATTGTCCTGCATGCGGCCTGCCGTGTCCACCAGCACCACATCGAAGCTCTGGTTCCGAGCTGAAAGGGCAGTAGGAAAGTATTATTTATTTAGTACAGGTATTTATTTTTCTAAGAGAGTGTTTCCATTAATATATTCAAAGATGGAGATGTGGAGAGGTCCCGTCGATGGGATGGATACATGTCTGTAATTTTAAAATATCTATTTTTTGGGGGATTTTACAACGGTGATGCACGAGGACGGTGAGCATTCTCCATTTGTGTTTTTAGTGCAGCCTCAAGATTTTCCAAATTTGAGGAGAGCTGCAAGGCCTTTAAACAACTTTGTGACATTGATAGGACTAGATTAGTGAATGAAAAGACCATTTACTACTGTGCCCTACCAACTTGTAGTGTGATTGTATTAACTTTCTTTTGACTACAAATTGTAAGCCACACCTGTACACAGGCCAGCTACACTATATGATCAATTGTTTGTGAACACAGGATCGTCACTTCTATATGAGCTTGTTGGGCATCCCATTCTACAGCCATGGCCATTAACATGGAGTTTCCCCATTTCAGGAGGAACTGTAGTCCAAATCTTGCAAGAAGACCCTGCAATACAGTAGAGGATTGCATTCCCACAATATTTGAGCTGCCCAACAGGAAACTCAGCAGGATGGTGACGTCAGGTTTGTTTAGGCATCACAGGTGGAACCCGGGAAAGAGAAGTATATCATGCAACTTTTTATTTTATTTAATGCAGTGCAATGCAGAATTTTAGCAAGGGTAAGGGGGCTAACATTAAAGTGGTTGTCAAGGCTAAAGGTTTTTTACCTTAATGCTTTTTCTGCATTAAGGTAAAAATATTTTAGGTGCAGCCCCCCCCCCCCCCCCAACCTAAATACTTACCTGGGCCAGATCTCGGTCCAGAGCGGTTCTCTCTCTCTCTCTCGCTCTCTCTCCTCATTGGACTCAGCGAGATCAGTTGGAACCATTGGCTCCCGCTGCTGTCAATTAAATCCAGTGTGACTAAGGAGCAAGAGTAAAGCTGAGCTGCACTGTGTCAAGAGACGCATGCAGTGCGACTCGGTAGCGAGTCCACACAAGTATCCCCCCCTTTTTTTTTTTTTATAAAAGGTGAACTTATCCTATAAACAGGAAGAAGTTCATTTCTAGATAGATTTACAGTTCAAGTGTTATTAAAGCCATTATACACCATTACTAATCTGCATTTGCATTCCACACTTACATATGGAAATCCTCCATGTCTTCCTTCCCAGTGCCATGCACCCTCCACAAGAAGAGACTGAACATGTGATACAAGAAACTTCCTTCTATGGTGTAGTTACGCTGCTTTCCAGGGTCTTCCTGGAAGCCTAGTATAGCCACCCCTACATGTGTGCTCCTGACTTGGATTGCAGCTGCAAGGGAAGACACTATGTGCAGAAAGTCTCTAAAAATGTGTTGTGACCACTCAAGGGATCATGGGACATATAGTCCTGACATCAGCTGCTCCTTCTATTCACAATCCCAAACCAGAAGTTCATTGAAGTGCTGAAAGCAAGAGACAATGGCAGTCACAGCTCTAAAAAAGTTTAAAAAAAAATCTATTTAGAAGCAGTTTTGATAGAAAAAAATAAGATTTAAAAAAAGGGGACTGTGTAACACAAAAGTACAGCCAAAGTTTATGCGACTTTAAGAAACTTTGCAACAGAATTAATAAAAAAATAATTAAATAAATAAAAATTGTTTAAGAGAGCTGTATACAGGGAGATAAATAGAATTAGGGTTTACATGCAGTACTGATATTTTCTCCTTCATGTAATGGATTACACAAGAGCATGCACAGCCAGAATGATTTTACAATTAGGCTGCTTTCACACTGAGGCGCTTTACAAGCGCTATAGCGCTAAAAATAGTGCCTGTAAAGAGCCTCTCCTCTCACTCCAGTGTGAAAGCCTAAGGGCTTTCACACTGGAGCAGTGCGCTGGCAGGGCGCCAAAAAAAGTCCTGCAAGCAGCATCTTTGAAGTGCTGTGGGAGCGGTGTATACAGTGCTCCTACAGCGGCCCTGGCCATTGAAATTAATGGGCAGCACCACCGAAATGAGGCATTTTGCAGGCGAATTTAACCCTTTTTCGGCCATTAGTGGGGTTAAAAGCACCTGCTGGCGGCCGAAAAGGCCTGCAAAAACGTCAGTAACGTCCAGCTAAAAATAGCGGTGCTTTACCGTTGATGCTCCCAATGCCCCAGTGTGAAAGTAGCCTTATTGGTAGACTCATACTTTGTTTTTGCTTTTGTTTTTTTTTCAGTATGATAAAGACTTTACAATTAAGATGGGCAGCAAAGTACCATCAACACTAAAACATTCCCAGTGTTAACAGCTTACCGTAAGATATGGCCTCCATGGCAATGCCGGCCGCGTCCTTGCCGTACCCCTTCTCATAGAGCTGCACCATGGTGCACCCCTTGTGCGCTTCTGGAGGGTGCAAGGAATTAAGGCGTCTTGTGTGTGTGCGCAGTTGCTCCACCGCCCCGGCTCGGAATGTGTCACAAGCTGCTATGAGCACGCTAAAACCGTTCTCAATCAGCCAGAAGGAGATCTGCGGGTAGGAGAAGAGATGTCAGAGTGGAAGATTCTCACCTCCAATAATGGATCAGGAGATGCCCAAACCATGTCTCCGATGCTTTATCAGCAACACCACCAAGTGTATGCACGCTATCTGCAACTAGGAAGAATTCACTTACTTTGGCCAGGTTGGTAGATTTTCCCACTCCGTTCACCCCACAGAAAGTGATGACATAAGGGCGTCGCAAGCGTTGGGATTCCATCACATCGCGTAGGACATCCACACGACGCTTCGGCTGCAAGATCTGCACCAGGGACTCTTGCAAGGCCTGCTTGACAGCCGAAGTCACAGCTACAGACAGAGGAAATGCATCATGGGACAGCAACAGGGGCATTAAACTGCCTGTGTCTAAGGAACTTTAAATATACTAAAAGCTGAACTCCAGGCAGATATAAAAGACACAAACTAACGCAGCTCGGTATTAATATATCACTATGTTTTTTTGTTTTAATACAAGCAGTATAAGTTCCCAAATTTGACTAGGTATCAGCCTTTTGCGGCACAGTAGAATTCAGACTGAATGAAAAGCAGCACAAGGCACCATTCAGTTGGCAGATGGAGCATTCTGGTAGGAGGAGAGAGCAGAACAACAAAGAGGAGTTCATCAGTCTGCCGTTTCTACTTCTACTTTCCAGTCACAGGCTGGAGGAGGAAAGTTATTAGAACGCCTGTCAGTTCTCATTGCGGTCTGTGCCCCCCCACCCCCTTAGGTAGATTCACGTCCTCTATTTGTTCCATTTACCATTATCAACAAGTGTGAAAAATTGTCACCAGAACAGAAGTACGAGGGGAAATCTTCCAATGGGGACATCTAGGGATTTCCTAATATTGGAGGGATTTCCTCTCACTTTCTGTTGTGCCCATGGTAAAAGGAAGTGAAGCTTTCCCAATAGGAAACAAATGTCAAAAAAAAAAAAAAAAAAAATTGACAAGGGCTATAATAAAAAAATAAATAAATAAATAAATAAAAAAAAAAAGTTTCTCGAACTAAAAAAGGACATACTGTAAACAGATGACATTTGTTTATATCCATGTATGAGAAAGAAAGAAAGAAAGAAAGAAAGAAAGAAAGAAAGAAAGAAAGAAAGAAAGGACAGAAAGAAAGACAATGCATGCGGTTTCATCTACCTACCTGCCTGCCCATAGACATGCATTGTATTGAAGTCTGGATCTATCCGAGACACATCCATGAGAATGCTCATGTGAGAAAGAACCTTCCACATATACATTCAGTCTTTACCCATCTGTCACTTTGTGACAGATCCAGACTGAACCACAATGTAGATCTGTGGAAGAGTGGATGTAAATGAATGTACATCAATTTACATTTCTGAGTTGGTTTATGTCCACAGAAAAAAAAAAAAAAAAAGAGAACAGGAAAGGTCTGTGTCCTTTTTGTAAAACAAATGTACAGTTCCTTGAAAAAAGTATTCATACCCCTTAAACTTTTCCACATTTTGTCATGTTACAACCAAAAACGTAAATGTATTTTATAGGGAGTTTATATGATAGACCAACACAAAGTGGTACATAATTGTGAAGTGGAAGGAAATGATAAATGGTTTTAATTTTTTTTTTACAAATAAATATCTGAAAAAAAAGCGTGCTGTTCATTTGTATTCAGCCCCCTTTACTCTGATACCCCTAACTAAAATCTAGTGGAACCAATTGCCTTCAGAAGTCACCCAATTAGTAAATAGAGTCCACCTGTGTGTAATTTAATCGCAGTATAAATACAGCGGTTCTGTGCAGCCTTCAGAGGTTTGTTTGAGAACCTTAGTGAACAAACCGCATCAAGATGGTCAAGGAACACACCAGACAGGTCAGGGATAAAGTTGTGGAGAAGTTTAAAGCAGGGATAGGTTCTAAAAAAAAAAATTATCCCAAGCTTTGAACTTCTCACGGAGCACTGTTCAATCCATCATCTGAAAATGAAGAGTATGGCACAACTGCAAACCTACCAAGACATGGCCGTCCACTTAAACTGAAAGGCTGAAATTTGTCCACAGGACAACTATTAGTCGTGCCCTCCACAAATCTGGCCTTTATGAGTGGCAAGAAGAAAGCCATAAAGAAGTCACATTTGCAGTTTGCGAGAAGCCATGTGGGGGACACAGGAACCATATGGAAGAAGGTGCTCTGGTCAGATGAGACCAAAATTTTGGCCTAAAAGCAAAACGCTATGTGTGTCAGCAAACTAACACTGCACATCACCCTGAACACAACAGCCCCACCGTGAAACATGGTGGTGACAGCATCATGTTGTGGGGATGCTTTTCTTCAGCAGGAACAGGAAAGGAGGTCAGAGTTGATGGGAAGATGGATGGAGCCAAATACAGGGCAATCTTAGAAGAAAATCTGTTATAGTCTGAAAAAGACTTGACTGGGGCGGAGGTTCACCTTCCAGCAGGACAACAGCCCTAAACATACAGCCAGAGCTACAATGGAATGGTTTAGAGTAAAGCATATTCATGTGTTAGAATGGCCCAGTCAAAGTCCAGACCTAAATCCAATTGAGAATCTGCGGCAAGACTTGAACATTGCTGTTCACAGACGCGCTATACATCCAATCTAACAGAGCTTGAGCTATTTTTCAAAGAAGAACGGGAAAAAAGGTCACTCTCTAGATGTGCAAAGCTGGTGGAGACATCCCCAAAAAGACTTGCAGCTCTAATTGCAGTGAAAAGTGGTTCTACAAAGTATTGACTCGGGGGGGCTGAATACAGATGCACGTCACACTTTTCAGATATTTACAATATCTCAAAAAATTTAGTACACCCCTCACATTTTTGTAAACATTTTATTATATCTTTTTCATGTGACAACACTGAATAAATGACACTTTGCTACACTGTAAAGTAGTGAGTGTACAGCTTGTATAACAGTGTAAATTTGCTGTCCCCTCAAAATAACTCAACACACCCATTAATGTCTAAACCGCTGGCAACAAAAGTGAGTACACCCCAAAGTGAAAATGTCCAAATTGGGCCCACTTAGCCATTTTCCCTCTTTGGTGTCATGTGACTCATTAGTGTTACAAGGTCTCAGATGTGAATGGGGAACGGGTGTGTTAAATTTGGCATTATGCTCTTATGCTCTCATACTGGTCACTGGAAGTTCAACATAGCACATGGCACCTCAAGGCAAAGCACTCTCCGAGGATCTGAAAAAAAATATATATAATGTTTGCTCTACATAAAGATGGCCTAGGCTATAAGATGATTGCCAAGACCCTGAAACTGAGCTGCAGCACAGCGGCCAAAACCATACAGCAGTTTAACAGGACAGGTTCCACTCAAAATAGGCCTCGTCATGGTCAATCAAAGAAGCTGAGTGCACGTGCTCGGCATCATAGCTGAAGCCTCTTCTAAAGATGATGCACAAGAAAGCCTGCAAACAGTTTGCTGAAGATAAGCAGACTAAGGATATAGATTACTGGAACCATGTCCTGTGGTCTGATGAGGCCAAGGTAAACTTATTTGGTTCAGATGGTGTCAATTGTGTGTGGCGGCAACCAAGTACAAAGACAAGTGTGTCTTGCCTACAGTCAAGCATGGTGGTGGGAGTGTCATGGTCTGGGGCTGCATGAGTGCTGCTGGCACTGGGGAGCTACAGTTCATTGAGGGAACCATGAATGCCAACATGTACTGTGACATATTGAAGCAGAGAACGATCCCCTGCCTTTGGAGACTGGGCCACAGGGCGATATTCCAACATGAAAAAGAGGGTAAAGAAGATGGACTGGCCAAGCATGTCTCCAGACCTTAACCCTATTGAGCATCTGTGAGGCATCAAACGGAAGGTGGAGGAGCGCAAGGTTTCTAATATCCACCAGCTTTGTGATGTTATCATGGAGGAGTGGAAGAGGACTCCAGTGGCAACCTGTGAAGCTTTGGTGGACTCCATGCCCAAGATGGTTAAGGCAGTGCTCAAAAATAATGGTGGCCACACAAAATATTGACACTTTGGGCCGTACTCACTTTTGTTGCGAGCAGTTTATAAATTACAACCTTTTTAAAAAATTCCAAAAGAAACAAAACCTGCAAGACAAAGGCATAATGAGCTAGTATGCATAGCATACTAGCTCATTATGAATTACTTACCTGAGATCGAAAGCCCCCACAGCGGTCCTCGTTCACTGGTACTTCTGGGTATCGCAGCTCTGGCGCTGTGATTGGCTGGAGCCGCGATGACATCACTCCCACGCATGTCCGTGGGAGCCAGCAGTAACGTTAAGCAGAGGCACATACGTGCTGTTGCTTAAGTACTCAAACTGATGACATCGGCACATGCAAATACAGCGATATCTCCAAAAACAATGCAGGTTAAGGAGATATCCAGTGTAGCTACAGGCAAGCCTAATTATAAGCTTGCCTTTAGTATAAAGTGGTTGCAAAGGGTTTACAACCACTTTAATGGCATTGTGTTATTTTGAGGGGACAGCAAATTTACACTGTTATACAAGCTGTACTTTCACTACTTTACATTGTAACAAAGTGTCATTTCTTCAGTGTTGTCACATGAAAAGATATACATTTTTTGAAAAAATGTGAGGGGATTATTCACTTTTTTGAGATACTGTATTTGTAAAACATTTTGAAAACCATTTATCACTTTCCTTTCACAATTATGTGCCACTTTGTATTGGTTTATCACATACAATCCCAATAAAATACATTTACGTTTTTGTTTGTAACGTGACAAAATGTGGAAAATTTCAAGCTGGTATGAATACTTTTTCAAGGCACTGTAAATGGTCATTTACATCCGTTCCATGCAAGTCTGTTTTTGGGCAAGAAGCATATTTTTGGTTTATACTTTTGTCAACTATAACTATTTTCTTCAACAACTAATGAAAAAATGGACAAGTGAGAAAACGGACTTATACTGATGGAAACTTAACTGAAATGAAAGACAGATGTATAAACAGATTAAAAAAAAAAAAAAAAAAAAAAAGATTTAGTTTTCACGTTTAGTTTATTAGTTTGCATGATGGAATTGATGACACTTGTGTAAGAGGGATGTAATGTTTTATCATTTTACACTGAAGTGACTTCTAGTCACAGGAAACGAGTAGAACCTCTGCAACTTCAACACAATTCACAATAAAAAAAACACTTTCTATTGAGTAGAGAACCTCTATCAGGTGTCATCTCAAACTGTGTGAATTCTCCCTTGCTTTCTGTATAGCCATTAAAACAGGAAGTAAAAAGGGAAATTTGCCCCCAGAGAGAGGGGAAACAAACAGCAACATTCAACATTAAAAGCAAGTTTTGGTTGGGATTGAACTTTACAGTGGTATTAAACACAAAACCAAAATTGTAATATATTGCAGATTGCCAATCATTAGATGTGGTGGCTGCATTTTTCTTTTTTCCCCCCTCGGTTTTCACCAGGTGATCTGGCCTCCTGTATTATATTTCCTATACTTTGGATGAAGGAGAATGGGGGCACAGCAGCATTGCCTGTCTGGGAGGAGGAGAGTGTTAGATGTACTAGCAGATTTAGATACACTGACAAATTGAAGCCAAACTTCAGCTCACACTGCAGTAATACAAGCAGGTACAGCAAAAGTTGTTTTTTTTTTTGAATTTTTTGGGATAAAGGTTTTACAGGAACAAATAAAAGCTGATCATTGTAAGCACAGGTCAGTGGTAACTGGTTCGTCTCAAAACTGATAAAATTTGGAAGAGAGCTTATTCTGTTGAAAAATAACAGACTTACTGGCCAGATCTAAGAATTGGTAAGCTGCAATATAATAAATGTTTGCTTTTGGGTTTACTACAGCTTCAACCTCTTCCCAACCAGGCGCCACAGTTATACTGTGGCAGATTGGCTCCCCTGCACGAGCCGTTGTAGCTATATGTCGGCTCTTGGGGTCAGGATAGGAGGCGAGCGCCTGCTGCACCGTGGCCAGCATAGGAGACACAGAACAGGGACGAGTGTGTAAACACAGACCTCCTTGTTCTGTTCTGACAGGAGTGATTGATTGTGTGTTCCTATTAGCTAGGAACCATGATCTGTCACTTCCTCTAGTCAGTCCCCTCCCTCTTCAGTTAGAATCACCTCCCAGGGAACACAGTTAACCCCTTAACTGCCAGTGACAATTTTTACAGTAATCAATGCAATGCATTTTTATAGCACTGATCGCTGTATTAATGCCAACGGTCCCAAAAATGCGTCAAAATTGTCCGATGTGTCTGCCATGTAGCAGTCACAATAAAAAAAAAAACACAGATTTATGCCATTATTAGTAAAAAAAAATAATAAAAATGCTATAACTCTATCCCCTATTTTGTATAAGCTATTTTAGCGCAAATCAATATACGCTTATTGCGATTTTTTTTTTTACCAAAAATATGTAGAAGAATCGGCCTAAAATGAAAAAAAATGTAGCATTAAAAAAAAAAAAAAATGGGGCTATTTATTATAGAAAAAAAGTACAAAATATTGTGTTTTTTGTTTATAGCGCAAAAAAATAAAAACTGCAGAGGCTATCAGATACCACCAGAAGAAAGCTCTATTTATGGGAAAAAAGGAAGTCAATTGTGTTTGGGTACAAGGTCGCACGACCGCACAATTGTCAGTTAAAGCGACACAGTGCCGAATCACAAAAAGTGCTCTGGTCAGGAAGGGGGTAAATTCTTCTGGGGCTGAAGTAACTTACATATTGAACACATCAATGCGTGGGTGGGGGGAGCTCTCCAGGAAACTTTATAAGGCATAAAAGTATTATAAGCTTTGTATTTATAAAATGCTACATGAAGACCTGGAACTTAGCAACTCCGTTCTGTTACAACTAAACTATAAACACTTTAGATATTCTTTGGGTTTAACAGATGACACTTACTGGAGAATGTTCCCATCACTTTTCCTTCCAGTCTCTTTGCCACAGACTCGCAGAGCTTCACAGCGATATCAGTTGCCACATTCTTGGCTACAGGAGAATTATAGCAGGATCAATACCAAGACACAATACAATACCATCTGGGCAAAGCAACAGCTTGTTATAACCCCCTGACCCCCCCCCCCCCACTTACCTATCCTGCACTGCACTCTCCTGCTGTCACATTTATCACAGGGAATTAAGGGAATACCCAGTACTTCAGAGGATGTGTCAGCACACAGTGCAGCTCAGGATCAAGCCCGCCCAAGTAACTGGATTCCAAGTGCTTTGCTATGAGGGCACTTGGAAAGGGGGAGATAGGAGCCAGGACCGCCAACGGGGTAGCCCAGAAGAGGAGGATCGTGGCTGCTCTGTGCAAAATCAAAAGTTACAGAACTGCCTGCTATCCAGATTCAGTCTTCAATATTTCCTGAGATGCTGAACTAGAATATGTACTATATGCAAATTAGGAATGTAAGACCTCGAGCTGATAAATTATTTAAAAGCATTAAAAAAGGAGGATGAGCATGACAACTAGCATAGAAATCCAAAAATAACTATTTGGGGTTGGGGCTTTAAGGTCACCACCCAAAACAATACAAAACCAAAAAAAAAAAAAAAAAAAAAAAAATTATTACAAAAACAAAAGAAAAAACATAAATCACATTGATTTTATACAATAAATATAACCCTTACTCTGCGCTCTTTTCAAATTGGAGTTTTTCTACATACTTACCTATAAAATCAATTTCTTGGAGTACATCACAGGACACAAAGCAGGCTATAACTATGACTATGTCGCTTATGCGCCACCTATAGGTGAATGGACACTTGCTGAGGAATCAAACAGGAAGTCCTTCAGTTTTGTAGCAAGCAATGAAATGTCTGAGGGGGATGTCTGTGTCCCACGATGTAATCCAAGACATGGATTTTACAGGTAAGTATGTAGAAAAAAAAAATCCAAATTTTCTTTAACCAGTTCCCAACCGGCGCACAGCGATTTACTTCGGCAGAATGGCACGGGCAGGCATATTGGCGTACAGGTATGTCCGTTTTAATATGCCGCCCTGCCATCACGTGCGTGCCGCTGCCGGTGTGGTCGCGTGCCGGTCGGGACCCCCGCGAGTCCGGTCGCGGGTCCCGCGGACTCGATCGCCGCGGGGATACCCGCGATCGTCTCACAGGGCGGCTGAGCGGGGAGATGCCCTTGTCAACAGCATCTCCCCGTTCCGCCTAGCAGCAAGTGACGCTTGACGCTCCATGTGACGCTCCATGTGATTGGAGCAGAGATCAGTGTTCACTAACACAAAGCACAGCCCCCCACAGTTAGTAACATGCCTCTAGGAACACTTAACCCCTACACTGCCACCCCCTGGTTAACCCCTTCACTGCCAGTGTCATTTACACAGGAATCACTGCATTTGTATAGCACTGATCGCTATATATAAAATGACAATGGTCCCAAAAATGTGTACAAAAATGTCCAATGTGTCCGCCATAATGTAGCAGTCACAAAAAAAAAAAAAAAAAAAAATAAAATCGCGGATCGCCGCCATTACTAGTAAAAAAAAAAAATTATTAATAAAAATGCCATAAAACGATCCCCTATTTTGTAAATGCTATAACTTTTGCGCAAACCAATCAATAGTTTATTGAGATTTTTTTTTACCAAAAATTTGTAGAAGAATACGTATCGGCCTAAACTGAGGGAAAAAAATGTTTTTTTTATATATTTTTGGGGATATTTATTATTGCAAAAAGTAAAAAAAAAATGCATTTTTTTTTCAAAATTGTCGCTCTATTTTTGTTTATAGCGCAAAAAATAAAAACCGCAGGGGTGATCAAATACCACCAAAAGAAAGCTCTATTTGTGGGGGTAAAAAAAAAAAAAAAAAAAAAAGACGACGTCAATTTTGTTTGGGAGCCACATCGCACAATTGTCAGTTAAAGCGGGAGTCCGCCGGGACTCCGCGTTTTTTTTTTTTTTTTTTTTTTAAGCCAGCAGCTACAAATACTGCAGCTGCTGACTTTTAAAATAGTGACACTTACCTGTCCAGCGCGCCCGCGATGTCGGCACCCGAGGCCGATCTCTAGATCGTCACTCGGGTGTTGCCGCCGCCATCTTGGGTATGGGAATCAGGAAATGGAGCCTTTCGGCTTCATTTCCCGGTTCCCTACTGCGCATGCGCGAGTCGCGCTGCGCAATAAGGACGGTCCCCGCTGCCTCTGGGATCTGTGTGTTTCCCAGCAGGCAATGGGGCACTTGCGGAAGGGGGCGGGCACTTGCGGAAAGGGGTGTAATCTACGCCCCTTTCCGCAGAGAGCTATCCCGGAAGTGGGTGCAGTTACCTGGATTATCCAGGTAACTGCACCCCCCTCCCCCCTGAAAGGTGCCAATTGTGGCGCCGGAGGGGGGGAGGATTCCGATGAGCGGAAGGTCCATTTTAGGGTGGACCTCCGCTTTAAAGCGACACAGTGCCGAATCGCAAAAAGTGGTCTGGTCTTAAGCCAGCAAAATGGTCCGGTCGGAAAATGGTTAATCATACGTCATGGGATACAAAGCAGGATATCATGACTGTTCCATGTGGAATGTCCCAAAGCAATAAAAAACTGAGAGGTGGGAGACACTACAATTATCACAGCCATCAATCCAAAAAGTATCTATTCCGCCATGATGTAAGACACTGCAGCCAAAGACAGCAACCTCCATGGCACCAACATCCACCTGGTAAAACCTTGTGACCGTATACACTGAAACGCATGTAGCAGCCTTGCAAAACTGAGCCATTGACCCCTGATGGTGGATAGACCTGGGAGGAAATGTTCCCCTTCTCCAGGTTCCAAACAATCAACCACTACTTCGAACTCTGCAATCCCTCAGGGACAGAGAAAGATTGAACCTTCATGTTTCAGACAGACAATGTTAATCTACAAATACTTGGAGTGGAGCTGTACATAGGAAACCTCATTACATAGATACTATTTCTCCAGCAACCAGGTCAAACTCTACTTAGCCTTGGAGCTCAGATGAGATCAGGCATATTCAGGGTGATAGCCAGACAAATGCAGTGGCCCAGATCCCCTACCCCCCCATTCCACTGCATCGAAGGGCGGTGCACCTGCCTCCCCCTTCTGGGACCATTGAAATCATATAATAGGTAAATAATATAGCAATTATATTTGCCAAAACCTAATATGCAGTCCCCCCAAGGATGCAAGCCCATAACCAAGTTGGTCTACAGCTATGCAACTACGTAGGTATGCAAGCACAGCGCTATGCAGGTACAGAGTTATGCCGTTATGTAGGTACCCATGTATACAAGTTTTGCATTTTTACAGTTTATGCACATAAGCAATTTATTGCAATATGCATGCAAGCATGCAGTATGCCCCATATATAGCAATGCAGGAATTATGCAGGTATGCATGCATGTAAAACTATACTGGTATGGTTTCATCAACGAAAAATGATGGAAATTAACCGCACTTAGCCCCATACTAGTTTCATAGGACTTAATAAGCACATATGCAAAAAACGCATCCTGAATGCAGCCTCTATGCTGCTTTAGTGCAGACTAAATGTAAGTTCCTGAAGATGCAATGCAAGCTACTCCTGAGACCCAACTTCTTTTAATGCACAGATACCCATGCAAGGGTGTAACAGAAAACAGTTGTACAAACCCATCAGGATTATTTAGACAACTGCAGTGTAGAATCAAGTCCTCTCTGGTCCTGCAGCTTCCCACTGCTAGTACTCATCTTCATATAGCCATAGACTCTCCATGTCCCTGCTTTTTCTCAGGAATCTCACTGACCCCTCAGCCCACGTCCGTTCAACCATAAGAAAACATTGCCGCCCTTCTACTTCTGCCTTAGCAGCATAAGAGTAGGCTATACAAAACAGACCCGCACCCTCTAGTGGCTGGAAGAGAAAACTGCAGCTCAATACACCTGAAACACATGGAGCCTTGCTAGCCAGACCAAAAAGCGCACTGCCCCCCGGGTCTGGCTGCAGGTCCCCTACCGCCATTTTTATGATCTCTGCATACCAAGACCTCCTGGGCCACAAGAATCATCTGCTTTCCTTCCTGCTTGATCCTGAGAAGAAGGTGCGGAACCAGAAGAACAGGAGGGAATGCATAAATCAGTGAAAACTGATCCCACTGAAAAACAAAGGTATCTGTACCGCATGCCAGCGGATACTTTGTCCTTGACACAAAGTTGTCGATATTTCTGTTGAACCTGGACACAAACAGATCCACATCCAGAATTCCCTATCTTTGACATATTGACAGAAAGATGTCTGGGTGAAGAGACCATTCTCATGGGAACAACTGTTGTCCACCTGCCATTTTCTATTCCCAAAATGAAGACTGCCGATAGGCAAGGAATGTTGTCTTCTGCCCAGGATAGGATATGATTCACCTTTCTCTGAGCCACATGACTCCTCGTTCCCCCTTGGTGATTGATATAGGCCACTGTTGTGGCATTAGACCCTGACCGGACAATTCCATAATCTGAGCGTCCAGTCCTCCAGGGCCAGTCGTGCTGCCTGAATCTCTAGAATATTTTTTGGACCATTTTCATTAGACAGATGCTTCTTCCAGGACTGCTCCCCAGCTCAGAATGCTGGCATTTGTTGTCACCACCTTCCAGGTAACTGGTAGGAAGGACTTTCCTTTCTGAAGATTCTTGGATATCAACCAACTGAGGCTTTGATGCACTTTGGGGGATAAACGCATCGGGAAGTCTAGAGCGTGGATCTTTTTGTTCCAAGTTGATAGGATACTGTTTTGCAGCAGTCTCAAATGAAACTGCTCATATGGAACAGCCTCGAATGACGCTACCATCTTTCCCAACAATCTCATGCAAAGTCGAATAGAAGGATTCTTCTTTGCTTTGACCACCTGAATCCGTTGCCTTATGGAACTGATCTTTGCCTGGGGTAAGAACACCCTCTTCTGAACTGTACCTATGATCAGGCCCAAGTACTGCAATCTCCTTTATGGTTTTAAGGAGGATTTCTCTAGGTTGAGAATCCAACCTAGGTATTCCAGGTAGCTGACCATGGTGACCAAACTCTGGTTTAAGCGGGCTACCAACTTATCTAACTAGAGTAGAGCATCTAAATAAGCGAGAATCGTTATCCTCCGAGCCCTTAATCTGGCTAAAGGAGGAGCCAGAACCTTTGTAAACACTCGAGGTGCAGTAGCTAGACCGAAAGGCAGAGATACAAACTGAAAATGAAGGTTTTCTATCTCGAGTCGTAGATATTTCTGGTGAGCAGGGAAAATAGGTACATAAAAGATAAGAATCCTTGATGTCGATTGACACTAGCAGTTCTCCACCTTGTAGAATGGAGAACACTGATCAGATTGACTCCATGCGAAAAGCAGATATTCAAAAATCGATTTAGATCTTTGAGATCTAAATTGGGTCTGACATTCCCATTTGGTTTTGGTACCGTAAAAGCTTTGAATAAAACCCTAAGCCGGGAGAGAGAGAGACTCTTGGAACTCTAGTCTGTAACCTAGAGATATTGAGGAAGCCACCCATTTGTCTCGACACTATTCCTGCCAGAACCTTGAGAACTGCAGAAGCCTTCCCCCCCACTCGAGCGAGCGGGGGCGCCCCTTCATAATGAGGTTTTAGTATTTTGTCTAATGGCTTTCTCCCCAGGGCCTCTTTTGAACCTGGGGTTAACCCTGAGGTTTACCTTGATGGTGGAGGCCGTTGAGACTGCCTGGAGGCAGATGCTCCTGGCACTGGAGAAGAAGCTCATTTAAAAGAAAAACACTTAAACTTCTTAACTGGTAAAAGGGAACTTTTTCTATTAGAAATTCTTTGGATATATTTAACCAGATAGTCTCTAAACAACCATTCACCATGAAATGGAAAACTAGCTAAGAGCTTTTTGCATGGAGCTTCGACTGACCAATTTTTCAACCACAGAATTCTACACACATGTACCAGCCTGAGCATAAGCCGTGAGGCTTGGAGAATAGAATCTTTCATAGCTTCTACTGTAAAACATAACGCCTCTGATATCCCCGCCAAATATTGGGCCTGTTTATCAAGAATCAAGAATAATCTTGAGCACCTCTTTAAACTGGTCCTTTAAGGACTGACATACTCCAATCGCTGCTAGCGAAGGCTAAACCAATGAACCTGCCAGAGAAAAACCCTAGTTAGACTTACCGGTAACGGTATTTCTACGAGTCTTTCAGGACAGCACCTTGGAGTCTTAGGACAGCACCTTGGAGAGCGCAGCTCCACCCATTTTCCCAGGAAACACTGCAGTCAGTTTTTCTTTTAAAATCCGGATGCTTCCACCATGGCCTCAGTTGTCTATAGAGTACCTCCAGCCATGCTGAAAAATATATAAGCAGAACACAGCAAATAACACCACATCATACCATACCATTAGGGTGGGTCATCGGTGCTGTCCTGAAAGACTCGTAGAAATACCGTTACCGGTAAGTCTAACTAGGGTTTTTCTCCCTACGTCTTTCAGGACAGCACCTTGGAGATGATAAGAGAGTACTTACTCTAGGGTGGGACCACCGCCTGCAGCACCTTCCTGCCAAACGATTGTTCTGCCGCTGATAGCAAGTCCAATCTGTAGTGGCGGGTGAAGGTGGAGAAACTTGTCCATGTGGCTGCTTTACATATCCGACCTGGGGAAGCTCCTGCTCTCTCCGCCCAGGATGTTGCCACTGCCCTTGTTGAATGGGCCATTACCCCCGTGGGGGGATCAGACCCTGATGTTTTATACGCCTCGCTGATAGCTGTCCGCAGCCATCTACCTATAGTGTTTTTAGAGGCACCATACCCTTTACGTGGACCTGAAAATAACACAAAGAGCGAATTCGATTTTCTGAATTCCCTTGTGATTTCCAAGTAGTGCAACAAACACCTTCTCACGTCCAGGCTATGGAAAGATTCTTCTCTAGGGCTGGCTGGTGTTGGGCAAAAGGTAGGAAGTATAATTTCCTGCGACCTATGAAAGGCTGTCGGAACTTTCGGTAGGAAACTTGGATCAGTTTTCAAAACTACCCTATCTGGGAAAATATAACAAAAAGGTTCCATAATAGATAGGGCTTGTAATTCACTAACCCTTCTCGCTGAAGTAACTGCGACTAAAAGGGCTAGCTTAAGCGACCATAATTTGAGCGTCGCTTTCTCTGGTGGTTCAAAAGGTTTTTTAGTCAAACCTTGTAGAACTAGGGATAGGTCCCATTTTGGAAAAAACTTAAAAGGCACCGGCCTAACTCTGGACACTGCCTTAAAAAACCTAACGATAAGCGGCTCCTGGGATAAACGCCTCTCCAGGAAAACCGATAGGGCGGCCACTTGGGCCTTTAAGGTACTGGTCGCCAATCCCAACTCCATTCCCTCATGGATAAATTCTAAAACCGAAGGGATTTCTGTTGGTGATACCTTCTTGGTTATACACCAAGAATTAAAGCGCTTCCAAGTCTTAAAATAAATTGCACCAGTGACCTTCTTCCGACTACTCAAAAGAGTTGCAACCAATTTATCTGACAGACCCTTCCCCTCTAGGATCTGTTTCTCAGTAACCACCCTGCAAGTCTCAGGTGTTCTATGTTTGGATGTTGAAGGGGTCCCTGAGTTAGTAGATCTCTGCGAAGAGGAAGAAACCAGTGAGGCTCTATCGCCATCCTTTGAATGGTTGCCAACCAGGCCCTTTTGGGCCAGAAAGGAGCCACCAAAATGATGCTTGTGGTTTCCCTCTGTAGTTTCTTTAATACCAAGGGTATCAGTTGAAACGGGGGGAAGGCATAACACAAACGGAACCTCCACGGTTGTGCCAGCGCGTCTAGACCCTTGGATTGATCCTGTCTGTTTAGAGAAAAGTAGTTTTTCACTTTTGCATTGCTCTGAGAAGCAAACAGATCTACCTGTGGAGTACCCCACCTCTTTTTTAGCTCTAGGAATACCTCCGCATTTAGGCTCCATTCTGATTCCAGAATTCTCTCTCGGCTCAGAAAATCTGCCACTAAATTTAGATCTCCTTTCAGGTGTACCGCCGTTAGGGACTCTAAGTTGTTTTCTGCCCAGGACAGGATCTGAATGGCTAAGGAGAGCAGAACCCTGCTCCTCGTGCCTCCTTGCTTTGATATATAGGCCACTGCTGTCGCATTGTCCGATAACACCTGGACATGCTGTCCTCGAACCAGACTCTCGAAGGCCCCTAATCCTAGGAGTATAGCTTTTAGCTCCCTCCAATTGGATGACCTCCTGGCCTCCTGGTTTGACCAACATCCCTGGGCCATCTGACCTTCCAGGTGGGCGCCCCAACCCCAGGAACTCGCATCTGTTGTCAGTCTCGTTCCCATGGGGAAACACCAAAGCAGGCCCTTGATCAGGTTTGAGCGGACCCTCCACCACCAGAGTTTCCTCTGGACTCGAGGAGGCAATCTGATCCATTTTTCCAGGGATTCCCCATAGGACCAATTCTTTAAAATTTCCTGCTGGAGCTCCCTTGCATGAAGCCTTGCCCAACCCACTGCTGGGATTGATGCAGTGAGGAGACCTAGTACTGACATAGCTGACCTTACCGAAATTGGTAGGTTTGTCTGCACCCTTTTTACGGCCTCCTGTACTTTCTCTATCTTCTCCTCCGGGAGAAAAATCTTTTCCCGCACGGAATCTATGGTATATCCGAGGAATCTTATTGACTGAGATGGGATCAGACTTGATTTCTCCATGTTTAATATCCAGCCAAGATTCTCTAGATGCTTCTTTGTCCCCGCTAGATCCTCCGCTAATAGTTCCCTTGTCTTGGCAAATATTAGTAGGTCGTCTAAATAAGGGACAATGGAAATGCCTTTTAGTCTGAGGGGGGCTAGAGCTTCCGCTACAATTTTTGTAAATATCCTCGGGGAGGAGGATAGCCCGAAAGGGAGAGCTCTGAACTGGAGGTGCATAGTTGAGGCTCCCATCCTGACCGCGAACCTCAGATATTTCTGAGATAGTAAGGCTATGGGTACGTGGAGGTATGCATCTCTCAGATCGATGGATGCTAGAAAACAGCCTGGGGTCAAGAGATTCCTCACTGAAAAGATGGTGTCCATCTTGAACTTTTTGTATCTGATTGCCCTGTTCAGTATCTTCAGGTTTAAAATCAATCGGAATTTTCCTGAGGGCTTTTTTATCAGAAACACATGGGAATAGCACCCCTGTCCCTCTTCTTTGGGGGGAACCTCCACAACTACCTTCTGCTGAATCAATTCCTGAAGGATTGATGTCATGGCCATAGCCTTCTCTATATCTCGGGAGGCCTGGGTGACATAAAAACGGGCAGGTGGGGTCTGGGAGAACTCCAGTCTGTAACCCTCCAAAATAGTCTTGAGGATGTACGGACTGGTTGTTATCAACTCCCATTGTGGGAAGAAGGACTGTAGCCTTGCTCCCACAATCGGAGGCTGGTCATTGGCTTTTAGTATTGGGGGTAGGAGGGCGAAAGAGGACCCCCGACTTACCCCTGCCTCTCTGAGACCTCCACGGTCTCTTGTAGCCTGAATCCTTTGATTCCGGGGATTTTCGAAAAGTACGAAAATTTTTGCTGGTTTGAGGGATCACCTTCTTTTTCACTGGGAAGGCTTTCTTCTTATCAGCTGTTCTGTCTAATATGGCCTCAAGATTAGGCCCAAAGACCAAATCCCCCTCAAAAGGCAAACCACACAATTTGGCTTTAGAAGCGGAATCGCCAGACCACGTCTTAACCCATAACGCCCTTCTAGCTGAATTCACCAAAGCTGAGGATCTAGCTGACATCCTTACTGATTCAGCTGAGGCGTCCGCCATATACCCCACTGCTTTAAGTAACACTGGCAGCGTCTCCAACAGATCCTTACGTGGCGTCCCTGCCTCTATGTGCGCTTTTAGTTGTTCAAGCCAATGTTCCAGGTTTCTTGCCACTACCGTTGAGGCCATAGCTGGCTTCAAATTCGCCAAGGTAGAATCCCATGCCTTTTTTAATAAGGAATCTGCCCTTTTATCCATGGCATCTTTCAGTATGCCCATATCCTCAAATGCGAGGTCTGTGCTTCTTGAAACCTGAGAGAAAGCTGAATCAAGTTTTGGTTTTTTATTCCATACTTGAGAGCTGTCTTCGTCAAACGGAAATCTCCGCTTTAGGGATTTAGAAAAGAAGGGGGCCCTCTCAGGGTCCTTCCACTCCCTCTTTACTGTTTCCGACAAAACCTTGTGTACAGGAAAAACCCTGTGTTTTACCTCGCCCAGGCCCTGAAACATTTTATCGTGCAATGAAAGCTGGGCCTTATCCTCTGAGATGTTGAGGGTAGTGTGGATAACCTTCAAGAGATCGTCGACCTCCTCCAGAGATAATTTATAACGAGAAGAGGAAGAAGTTTCTTTCCCTTCATCCGAATCTTCCCCAGAACCTGAAGAAACACCTGGTTCTTCATCCTCTGATATACTGCCCGCCCTGGATGCAGCAATAGAAGAGAGAGAGCGGGGTACCGTGCTATCTATAGCTGGGCGTCTGTCCAGATAGGAACGGAACGACTCAAAGGTGTCCGCTAGTTCCTTCCGGAAGGAGTTCAATAACTCCCCTTGCTGAGCCGTAGGCGCAGGAGGAGTAGTCTCCTCTTTAACCAAGTCTGCTATGCAGGCTCTGCATAACACCTTGGACCAGGACTCTTTAAGAACATTTCTACAAGACGGGCATTTTCTTTTAATAGGAAGAGACAAATGCTTGGTCTTTTCTTTAGCTTTCTGAAATACACCAAAACCACATTTCATTAACATTGAATACTAACAAGGGAGAAAAAACAAAAAAGGAGCTATCCCTTTAACTCCTGTTTCTACACTCCCCCTAGCAAATCTCCCCACAGATTCACCAAAACAACAATCAAAGCACCATCTTCCTGCTACATCACACAGGAAGATTGCTGCAGGCTTCCTAGAAACAAATGTCAAATCAGGAAGGGAAAACAAAAAACATTTCTATGCCTCTAACAGTAAAAGACAGAGACCGCTGTCTCTGCTTACCTGAGGCTGGCTGACGTGGGTGGCTCCTGCTCCCGCCACGACCGTCTGTTCCTCCTCCATTCTGCGAGGTCTGGACGGCGTTCTGCCCACAGTTTAAATTTTCCCGGGTCGCTCGCCGCTACGAGCGCCGGAAATGACGTCAGCCCGGAAGAACCGCCCCCTCCTCCTGCGTTCCAACGGCCGGAACCGGAAGCCGCGTCGCGCCGCCGGAAGTTCCGCCCTCGCCGTAATGACGCGCTCGTCCACGGGACCCGGAAGGCAAGAGGCTTTAGGAGAGAGGCGCGAAATACAAGCCTCCAAGCCTATGCCTCCGGTCTATGAGGGCGGAACACTCCCAGCAGCCTGACCCTCGCCGGGTATGAAGAGGAGGGGGCACCGGAGCATCCCCCACGCGTAGAGGGAGGAAGCTGGGCTGGTCCTGGACACACAGAAGCCTAAAACATGGTATGCCTCCAACTCTCACCACCTGGAGAGAGCGCAGCACACCCCTGGTTCCCTGCAGCGCTTCCACCATGGCGGAGGAAACACTACAACTGAGGCCATGGTGGAAGCATCCGGATTTTAAAAGAAAAACTGACTGCAGTGTTTCCTGGGAAAATGGGTGGAGCTGCGCTCTCCAAGGTGCTGTCCTAAGACTCCAAGGTGCTGTCCTGAAAGACGTAGGGAGAAATATTGGTTTTGAAATAAGAATTCCAACTTCTTATCCGTTGGAGCCTTCAGCATTTGAGCATTATCTACAGGACAAGTCAAGCTCTTGTTCACAGAGGATATAGCAGCGTCGATTGCGGGAATCCACCATTTCTTAATAAATTCTTCCTCCATAGGATAGCGTTGAAAACTTTTTTGGAGGAAAAAACTGTTTATCTGGGTGCGCCCACTCAGAATACATCATGCTTTTCCTATCCATTCATTACTGAAAAAGCTTAACAGCTTGGGAAGGCTTTAGCGAACCCAAACAAGAAGTGGGCTCATTGAGTGACTCAGCTACTGGCAGCAAAAATGTGGAGGGGGCCAATTCAGTGAGAGATTGTACCAACAACCTTTCCTGTGAACCTAATCCATCCATATTAGACTCTTCAGAAGAGGAGGAGTCAGCCTCTTCCTGGTTTCCTGAGAGAAAAGCGTCATCTCTCACCCCCTGTTCCTCAGTTTGAGGGTCCTGGGTAATAGACAGGGGCCTATTGCGCTTAGTCCCACTCTGGGATGCGATTAAGGCATAAATTTTTTGTTCCAAGCCTAAAATGGTTGAGGAAAAAACCTCTTCAGTAATATATACATGAGAGCAGTGCTAAAAGCAGCTGCAACAACAGACATCCCTGATGGCTCAATCTGACTGGCCAAAACACTCAGGCGAGGATGCCACTTTTGTTAGAGATGATTCTAGGCTTCCTAGTGGCTGTAGAAGTCTTTCTAGGGCCCTTTTCTGAGATGCTTTTATCCCTCCCCTTCCCACCATAGCCTAATGCACAAAGCAGAGGTACTACCAGAAGGAAGGCATCCACTGCTTGAGCAATAGCCCAGCCCTGCCGCTGCTATTAATGCTCAGCCTGATGCAATAGTAAATAGTAAAGCCGTCGCCTACGGCCCCCCTCATCTCTTTTTAAAGAAGAGCTATCGCGCGGGCCTCTGATCCTATGGGATTACTTTTGTGAGGGGGAAAAAATGGAGAGGAGGGAGCCTGAAAGCCACGAGTAGGGCGGCGTGCCGTTTTATTTTTATTTTTTCTCCTGGAGCTTCTTCCTTGTGAAGAAGGGAAGAAAATAGCACAGGTGGAGGGCATCTGGTAGGGAGGAAACCCCCCCCCCCCCCAGACTTACCGGAGGTCTGCTGCTGGATGGAGGAAAGGAAGCTGCTGTTCCAGACAACGTGAGCTCTCTGAGGAAGCGTGAGAAGGTATGTGCTCAATACAGCCCACAGTGGTGACACATAGGCATGACAACATTCACTAATTAAAGGACACATAGGAAAATTCAAAAACTTCTTAGAAAAACTCACTTACCTTTCCCACCGCAGGGTTTTCTGTGGTAAAACCAACAGACTCAATCTCCACCCTTCACGGTGGGTTCCATTAACAAACCTTCAGGAGCTGGGGGCCCTTGGGGAAACCCACAATCCTGGATTTGTAATAACACCACCGCTAGTAAAACTTTATTGCCTTAATACCAAAGGGGCTGGATCCCAAGGTCCCGCTCTCTAAAAAGAGAAGCGTTTACAGGCAAAGCTTTGTCTCTTCGGATACGAGGCCCGGGTACCATTCAATTCGGGCCAAAAGACACTTTGAATGGATCCAGAGGAGCACAGCACATCTTCACTCGTGACCAACACCTTAGACACTAGCAAAAAAACTGAGGTACTCCCTCCGCGAGGGAAGGAAGGAAGGGCTGAGGAGAGCTGGCTATGCATATGTGGGTGAGTAAATGGGTTTGCATTGCTTAGAGCTGGATCATTATTCATGCGGAGGTCACTGATATGTTCTTCTTTTGGTTATGTTGTTTTCCTCTTCAGTTTCCTTTGGCAATGGGAAAAAACACTACCTGGAAAATTGGCTTTTAACTAAATGAGCTTGGGTTTGTGTTTCGGTGTGTGTACCTGGGACTAGCTAATTAGATTGTAAGCTCTTCATCATCATCATGACCTCCTCCTCTTCCCACCTCTCCCCCTATAATAGCAACCACACAGCTCCCAGCTTCTATTTCACATCAAGTGGTCAGTAAAATGTGTTACCTGGGACTCAGGTGGGCTCCACTTCACTGGCATCTACCCTCTACCAATCCTCATCATTATCATTGCTGCCCGGTACACCGGGACAGAACCAGGGTGTGTGTGCGGGAGAGAGATTGGCACCCCATGGGCCGCTACAAGCCCTGCCTCCAATCACCACACATACATATATATGCATGTATGATATAGATATATATAGAGAGATATATATATATAGAGATATATATATATATATATATATATATATATATATATAGATATATATAGATATAATATATATATATATATATATATATATATATATATATATATATATATATATATATATATTAGGGCTGGGGGAAAAAATCTATTTGAATATTGAATCTAGAAGTTGTGAGGTCAAATCAATTAAAATTTTCAGCAAATATATATTTTTTTGATTTTTTTTTTATCTGCAAGATAAGTCTACGTAACTGTCCTTGGCTATGTTTTGGCATTTGACGGTTTTGTTGGCCGCCTTTTTCCCTGATTACTGCTCTGGCAGGCATTGTCTGTCCTTCACATTCAAGATTGTATTGACGCTATAACTATACATATTTGATAAAGGTTTGTATTTTACTTGACCCTTTGAAAATAAAGGGGGGGGGGGGGGGGGGTAGCAGGATCAACCATATTTATTTATTTTACAGTTTAGAGTGGGGAAGATTACACAGCACAAACACTGTGCTGTTTAATCTGCTTTAACCACTTCGCATCGAGGCCAATTCTGACATTTCTCTCCTACATGTAAAATTCATAATTTTTTTGCTAGAAAATTACGTAGAACCCCCAAATATTATATATTTTTTTTAGAAAAGACCCTAGAGAATACAATGGCGGTTGTTGCAACTTTTTATCTCGCATGGTATTTGCGCAGCAATTTTTCGAACGTGTTTTTTTCAGAAAAAGAAAAAAAAAACCAACAGTAAAGTTAGCCCAATTTTTTTGCATAATGTGATAGATGAAGATATGCCAAGTAGATACCCAATATGTCACGCTTCAAAATTGCATGCGCTCGTGGAATGGTGCCAAACTTTGGTATTTAAAAATCCCCATAGGCAACGCTTTAATTTTTTTTACTGGTTTCATGTTTTGCATTACAGAGGAGGTCTATGGCTAGAATTAATGTTCGCGGCGATACCTCACATGTGTGGTTTGCACACCATTTTCATATGTGGGTGGGACTTACGTATGCCTTCACTTCTGCGTACAAGCTCACGGGGACAGGGGCACAATTTATTTATTTTTTTTATTGTTAATTTTACTTTTATTTTTTTTGTTTGACACTTAAAAAAAAAAAAATGGATTACTTTTATTCCTATTACAAGGAATGTAAACATCCCTTGTAATAGGAATATGGCATGATCTATTTACAGTGAGATATGGGGTAAACAAAACCCCATATCTCACCTCTAGGCTGGGAAGCCTAAGATCATAAAAAAAAAAAAAAAATAATAATAATAATAATTAAAAAAAAGGATCACGGCTTCCCAGCCAAGGTGGCACCGTTATTTTGAATACAGAGGCCGGGCGTGACGTCATAACATCGCGCCCGGCCTCCGAACGATCATAGAGACTCTGGGGACCATCTGGTCCGCCGGAAATCTCTATGGTATCATCCGGGGGCCTGCGGATCCTGTGACCGACTCACCGATGGAAGCAGTGAGTCGGTAGAAGCACTGGAGGGCGGCGGGGGTGGGACATCACCTACCGCTACCCGTAAGAACGATCAAGCGGCGGAACAGCAGCTATGATCATTCTTATGGTGCAAGGATGCGCCGGCTGAAAATGCTGATATCTGAATGATGTCTGTGGCCTTAGGCATCATTTAGATATAACCACCGAAATTTGAGGCTGTCCCAGGACGTCCACCCGGCGCAAAGTGGTTAAATGGACCAGGATCTACATTTTCATTTTTGGGTTAACAAACACTTTAGGGAGGCAATGTTCTGGTGGAGATGCATTACTGGCTGAACAGTAATCTTTTACACTGAGGGAGACCACATAATCAATGCCCCAAAACTGCTCATGTGACTTCAGAATATGTACTAGGTTTCCCTTTGTTAAGTTCTAAGCTGATATGGTCTCCCAGATGTTTGCAGCAAAAATCTATTCAAACAACCAAAATCTTATGAGTATACAACAGGCTAAAGCCATCAACCCGGGACCAGAAGAAGACTAAAAGGTTTGCATTTTATGGGCCATGTCTGTTGTACGCACCTATGAGATGATCCTTCATCTTCTCCAGAACAGGCTCCATGTCGTCCATACTCAAGCTCTTTGCCCCTACCAGGCCTTTCAGCATTCCGAACATTCCCCCAAAGCTACTCTTCTTAGTGCTAAATAAAAGAGAGAGGAAGGTCACCTAACATCACCCCATCTCACACTGGTAGTAAAAGTGAAACATTCACAGTCAGTACCTAGTCTTGGCGGGAGCTGTAGTGTTGGTTCTAACAACGGGAACTTCCTCCTCCTCTTCTTCCTCCTCCTCACTGCTGCTTTCACACTCTACGTCCGGGAGGTTCCCCACCATCCGACTTGATCTCTGAAAGAACATGCACAGGTCACATGACAAACAAATTTATTCCATGCAGACGTCAGCTATTAATAAGGTTATAAGCTGTTCTTTACAGTATCTGATTGAAAAAAAAAAAATCTTACTGGCTAAAAACAGCACTCTTATTACTGCAAAGGGTCCTTCTTGGTATGTCTTAATTTCACCACACAAAAGCAGCAGCAATATCTTATGTGTTTTTAAGTTCCCATCTTCAATACCACACAGTCAAGGTGGGAAGAAAGTACGCCCAAGACTGAGGAGGAGCCTAATGGAGAAGGATTCTTCTCAGGGGCTGGGGAAGGTTTCTTCAAAGAGGACATTTGCCGGCAGCTTTGGAAGTCAAGAAGGAAGTTACTTAAAGCGGAGTTCCAGTTCACCAAACGATTTTTATTTTTTTTAGGACAGCTTTGCAATTGTCATAACATGTAGATGAACATTTCTAACGTGTCATATTTTTTGCACTTTTACTTTCTTTAAAAATAGTTAATTACTCACTGATCTCGGAAGCAGGCAGGTTCCATTTTAGCTGTGGGCATCTGAAGCCCTCCTGTGTTAACATCCTGGATTTCTGTGCAGCTGATTACCCAGCATGCACCCCTAAATCCCACACCTATTCTTCCTGATAAGTTGCTATAGCAACGTCAGCATTGGCAAAAGTTCCCGCCCCATTGCTACAGCAACCTGTCAATCAAAGGACAGGAGAGGAGAGGAAGTTTACAAGTCTCTCCAGCTGTCGCCGAGTGTACCATGGGCTGTTAGAATGTTAACCCTGATTGCCCCCCTCCTCTCATTATCTTATCAGCAGAGAAGAGAGCACGGCTCTCTCATTAGGCATGCTGCTCCGGTTTTCTGCAGGATATTTTTTTTCTCTCCCCATTGCCTACAACTCCCAGCATGCACTCAGCTGGGCTAACTCCTGTTCACGTCATTTCCTACTTTCAAATATAGTGAGATTTTGGCAGTAGGCGATTTGCAAAGACTCCTGGGATACATGACGCTGCTATCCCAGGAACCCTTGCGAATCGCCTAGTGACATAATTGCCTAGGCGGCTCTTAAATACCTTATTTTAGTCTTTCCCCATTACTTCCTTAATGGGGAAAGACTAAAATAAGGGATTTACGAGCAAAAAAAGCCCATTGTGAAAAATGCTGCATAAATGCGTGGAACTCCGCTTTAAGGGCTTGGGGGCTTTTGGAGGAAAGTTCCCCTTGGGCTAGGAAGGTCACGCAACATAGGCAAGTTATTCCTACATACAGGAGGGTAGACAGTAGAGTTGTACCAATACTACTTTAAGACCGAGTACAAGTACTGATACTCACCCTTTTGGCAGTTCAATAAAGCTTCGGCCTGTGAACTCTTTCCCCTCCCTACCCCACCTTCTCCACCCCCCCCCCCCCCCCCCCCCAGTACACCTGTTGCTCATTGAAATGCCATCTGACTCTGACTAAGACTGTATGACTTGATGACATGTTTTTGGTAATGTTTTTGGTAATGATTTCAAGGTAATGCGGCGTCATGCATGTTGTGATGTTTCAGGGTATTACTCTGCACAACACATCAGGCATCATACCGCAGGATGAATGTCATTTATTTGTATGCTTGGAACTGTATTGTTTTGTAGTGTATTTATGCGCTGCGTCGCAGTACAGTGTGGAATGTACCCTGTTCAGAGTACTTAGTTTTTTGTATATTTTCTTGCAAAATAAAGTATACATTTTCAATCAAAAAAAAAAAAAAAAAAAGAACGAACAAGTACTGATACTTTTTTTCACATACTCGCCGAAACCGATTAACAATACTTTTTTATTTTATTTTTTATGTCATGCGACAGTGGGCTGTGTCAGGTTTTTATTTTTGGTTTGTTTTTTACAATTTATTTTATTGAATATTTTTACAATGTATCTTTATTTTTTACAATGCTTTCTTTTTTTTTTGGGGGGGGGGTCAGTGTTTTTTTATTTTATTTTTACAAATTTTAGCCTTTAAATCCTATTTTTATTTGGTAGCGCTGTTGGTGAGATATCAGGGATCTAAACAGACTCCGGACAACTCCCTTTTTAGACAGGGAAAGGGACTGAGGACACAGATTCCCCAGTCCCTTTCTCTGCAACCTCAGCTACACTGAAGATGAATGGACAGAAGATAGAGGCTCCTCCCCATTCATAAACAGAAACATCGTAAACACAGTTTACTCTGCTCAGCTATGAATGGACATAGTCAGGTGATCACTGACTCTGTGCATTCAGAAAAGGAAGGAGTCGATAAATGACAGATTTACCAACTCCTTTCTCCACTCTCCATCATGACAGATCCGGGACAGGGGGGGGGGACCGGAGGAGCAAAGAGAGGAGGACATGGAGAAGGGCACAGGGGACAGTCAGGGGTAATCGGTCCAGGGAGTTACAAGCACCGATCTCCCTGATTACAAGTACTCATGCAAATGCTCAGTATCGGCACCGATACTAGTATCGGTGCAACCCTAGTAGACAGCATAGGAAGATTCCTCTGGGTTCAGAAAGTCATCCAACATTGGACAGTTCCCTAGTTGCAGGGAAAAAACAAAAACAATCAGGGCTGATTAATACCAGACCCAAAAACGTGGAGCAGCTGCCCTCTTGTAAAGGAATCTAAGAATGTGATTGACTGCTATGTAAAGGTCTCTTTGCTCTGATGCCTATATACAAGGTGAACCATGTGAAGCAATTCGCTCTGCAGCAAGGTGAATAAGTGCTCTATGGAGCTGCAGAGGAGGTGTAATAGGTTACACCAACATCTCTGTTCTCGACTGAAGATACAATGCTGCCTCTTAAACACACACACACACACTTACCAGAGCCAACAGGTCCTCATCAGTGACCATTGGCTCCTCTGTGTTGCCATTGGTAGTGGGTTTGCTGAAGTCCAGCTCTTTGGCATTCACTGGCCTGCCTTCCCACACCCGAGGCTTCTTTCCCTTTTCTTTTTGGGACTCTGGCTTTGGGGATTTGCTGCAAGAGAAGGAAATGAAAAGTCAGCTCTGGGAGTCATACATACAAAATAATTTATTCCAAGGACCTCTGACAGACAAAAGCCTTGTGTATCTGTGTATATTAGAAACAAAGTCATTTCCCATCTAGTTGCTTCTGTGTGAGGTGTTTCAGACAGAATGATGATGGAGCAATGAGGGTCAGCTTACATGCAAACAACTTGAGAATGCTTCTCCTGACTGCACAAGGAGTAGCATGAAATACAGCAGTTCCCAAATAAATAATGTGGAGAAAGCATTGCTCACCTTGCTTTATCTCCCCCCTTCATCATCTTCTTAAAGAACGCCTCTCGCTTCTTCTGTATGGCTTCCTCTGAGGTAAGCTCCTCTTTCTCTGCAGGAACTGCTGTGGTGCCGGCTTTACCGCCTTTATTGGGTGGAGCGATCACTTCTGGGGCAGTGTCTGGAAAGAGAGAAAGCTCACAGTGACAGCCATGGATGACAGGAACGCCCCATCTGCAGCTAGTTTAACAAACATACTGATACCCTTTCAATCTGAATGCTAAAGCATTCCTTCCTTTATTTCCACATGAACACCAAAGTGTATGAGGGCCAGTACTTGGCGTGCAGAGTAAGCTAGGGAGAAATACCTGGAGTGGAGCAGAGGGATATTTGCAGCCAATATGATGGCTTGCTCATCTTATCTGAACACCCCAGAAGCTCTACCATGCAACTGGGAAGAGGACTTGGACAGATAAGGAGCTACTGATGGGAATCTGTCTCTATACTGGACTGGGACTCCTGGGTCTTCCACCAGAGGAGTCGACAGCCATCACAGAGAAGTCTAAACAGGCCTGCTCACCCTTCTAAAATTAGTTTACAGCTGAAGTCAAGCCAGAGACTGGTACACCTCCCCCAACTTTATCTCCCCTCTAGCCAATTATCCCAGTAGACCAGGGATATGCAATTAGCGGACCTCCAGCTGTTGCAAAACTACAAATCCCATCATGCCTCTGAAGTGGTAAGTTCACTTTTTTTTTATGCAAAATTAAAAGGTGAACAAAGTCCAAATATCCTGGCAAGACCACGCTGCACATAGTGGCAGTGCTGATGGTGTAGTTGTCCATTCACCACAATATACAGCCCCAAAGTGAGCATCCAACATAATGCTCGTTGGCAAGTGTCCATCAGAGCGAATACGTGACCACACTGACCAATGGAAAAATCTTCTTCTTTATGGAATGCCTTATTGGAAAAGGCAGCCTCAGGTGCCTCATGTGTCATCAAAGCCATATAGCCATACTAATAGAGAAAACCAATTAGCAAAAACTGAACTTTAAAAGTAAATAGATGTGAATGCAAGCTGAACACTCAATGCAATTTTCCCACATCCTAGGTCTCCATAGTAATAGGGGTGCTATTTCTATGAGGGTTGATGTTTTGGTTCCTTCCCCGTTGGGGGGGGGGGGGGTCTTGCACAGGGAGCTACACGTGCGGGGGAAGAAAACTTTTGCCGATGACGTCTCCTTAGATTTAATACATATATGATGGAGCCTGCACCCGGAGTAGCGATCCCAGAGGCTTCAGAGTTATTGGATTTATCCCTTAGGGGAATGCCTGTCATGGCCTTTCAGTATGTTCAAGGGTCATGCTGTTGAGGTGAGTGGATAATTTGCTCCTTGGTGGTGGGATCCAGCACGTTTTCTACAGTGATGTCGTAGTATATGTAATGTTTTGTCTTCACCAAATATGTACATCTAGTTACAGCTCATCAGTGATTGGGACAATTTGGCTTCCATTCATATTTTATGGACTTTGCAAGCATTTAGATAAATATTTACACCAGAGCTGTGTACGGTGGTATACCGATCGCTACACTTGTTGCATGAGGTATTACAGCTATTAAGGGCAATGGGTCCAGGATATTTGGAGTTCACCTTATCATTTTTGTGAACTTACCCTTTATTTGGAGTCAGGTGGGTTAAAAACTTGCCCTTATTAAATCCAATATTAAAGGCAACTCTACATGCGTGGAAACTAAACGCACACAGAAGAGTTGCTTATACAGACACAATATAATATTATAAAAAGCATTTTACTCATTACTCACTCTCCTTCCTTGAAGCCTTGTTTTTCTTGTTGTTCTCCTTGGTCTTGTCCCCCGGCTTCTCAATCATGGATTTCACGGTCTTCTTTGACTTCTCTGACTGTTCGAATGTCTTCATGGTGGCAGTGGGCCGAGCTTTGCTGCTTCCCTCTGCTGCCCTGTGGAGAAAGCACATATTATACATTTGTCAAATATAATATCACTGGTCAGGCCTCACTGAGATATGTATTCTTCATAATCATTGGTCACATTAAATATTGGGAAAACACAACTTTTATAATGTTAATAGAGTGAATTATGCAACTGCAATATTTAAAAAACCAAGTATAGGGCACATTTAATAGGAGATATGCGACTTATGTTGTCAGTAGCTCTTATTTTATTATTTTCTAGGGCTGTCACATTACACAGCGCTTTGCATATATATTCTATACATTAACATCAGTCCCTGCCCTCAGAGAGCTTACAATCTAAGTAGGACTGGCACTAACGATTATCTTCATAAATCGCATAATCGATTAGTTGGCTTATTATTGTTTCGATAGAGATATATATATATATATATATATATATATATATATATATCTCTCTATCTAAGACCTGATATTGTGCAGATTTTCAGACAGGACTGTAATATTATAATACATGACAGAGTCCCTCGTCATATACAAGTATCCTGTCAGGTCTTTTCCTCCCAGGAACACCAATGATGGGGCACTATTCCTCATGGCAACACCAATGGGGCACTTCCCCCCCCACCAACACCAATGGGGCACTACCCCCCCACCAACACCAATGGGGCACTACCCCCACCCCCCAACACTACCAATGGGGCACTACCCCCCCCCACCCCCCAACACTACCAATGGGGTACTATCCCCCCCACCCCCCCCCCCCAACACCACCAATGGGGCACTATCCCCCCCACCCCCCCCCCCCAACAACTCCAATGGGGCACTATCCCCCCCACCCCCCCAACAACACCAATGGGGCACTATCCCCCCCCCCAAAACACCAATGGGGCACTATTCCCCCCCCCCAACAACAACACCAATGGGGCACTATTCCCCCCCCCCCCCACAACAACACCAATGGGGAACTATTCCCCCCCACCCCACAACAACACCAATGGGGCACTATTCCCCCCCCACCCCACAACAACACCAATGGGGCACTATTCCCCCCCACAACACCAATGGGGCACTATTCCCCCCCACCCCACAACACCAATGGGGCACTATTCCCCCCCCCCACCCCACAACAACACCAATGGGGCACTATTCCCCCCCCCCTACCCCACAACAACACCAATGGGGCACTATTCCCCCCCCCCACCCCACAACACCACCAATGGGGCACTATTCCCCCCCCCCCACCCCACAACAACACCAATGGGGCACTATTCCCCCCCCCACCCCACAACAACACCAATGGGGCACTATTCCCCCCCCCACCCCACAACAACACCAATGGGGCACTATTCCGCCCCCCTACCCCACAACAACACCAATGGGGCACTATTCCCCCCCCTACCCCACAACAACACCAATGGGGCACTATTCCCCCCCCCACCCCACAACAACACCACCAATGGGGCACTATCCCCCCCCCCCACCCCACAACAACACCACCAATGGGGCACTATCCCCCCCCCCCCCACCCCACAACAACACCGATGGGGCACTATTCCCCCCCACCCCACAACAACACCGATGGGGCACTATCCCCCCCCCCACAACAACACCGATGGGGCACTATTCCCCCCCACAACAACACCGATGGGGCACTATTCCCCCCCACAACAACACCGATGGGGCACTATTCCCCCCCACAACAACACCAATGGGGCACTATTCCCCCCCACAACAACACCAATGGGGCACTATTCCCCCCCACAACAACACCAATGGGGCACTATTCCCCCCCACAACAACACCAATGGGGCACTATTCCCCCCCACAACAACACCAATGGGGCACTATTCCCCCCCACAACAACACCAATGGGGCACTATTCCCCCCCACAACAACACCGATGGGGCACTATTCCCCCCCACAACACCACCAATGGGGCACTATTCCCCCCTACAACAACACCGATGGGGCACTATTCCCCCCCCCACCCCACAACAACACCAATGGGGCACTATTCCCCCCCCACCCCACAACAACACCAATGGGGCACTATTCCCCCCCCCCCCACAACAACACCAATGGGGCACTATTCCCCCCCCCCACCCCACAACACCAATGGGGCACTATTCCCCCCCACCCCACAACAACACCAATGGGGCACTATCCCCCCCCCCCCCCCCAACACCACCAATGGGGCACTATTCCACCCTCCCCCAACAACACCAATGGGGCACTATACCTCCACCCCCCCCCCAACACCACCAATGGGGCACTATACCTCCCCCCCCCCCCCCCAACACCACCAATGGGGCACTATATCCCCCCCAACACCAATGGGGTACTATTCCCCCCCCCCCCAACAACACCAATGGGGCACTATTCCCCCCCCATCCCCCCCAAAAAAACAATGGGGCACTATTCCCCCCCCCCCCAACAACACCAATGGGGCACTATTCCTCAACAACACCAATGGGGCACTATTCCCCCCCACCCCCAACACCAATGGGGTACTAGTCCCCCCCACCAACGGGGCACTATTCTCCCCCCCCAGCCACACCAATGGGGCACTATCCCCCCCAGCAACACCAATGGGGCACTAATCCCCCCCCAGCAACACCAATGGGGCACTATCCCCCCCCCCCCCCCCAGCAAAACCAATGGGGCACTATCCCCCCCCCCCAGCAAAACCAATGGGGCACTATCCCCCCCCAGCAAAACCAATGGGGCACTATCCCCCCCCAGCAACACCAATGGGGCACTATCCCCCCCCAGCCACACCAATGGGGCACTATTCCCCCCCAGCCACACCAATGGGGCACTATTCCCCCCCCAGCCACACCAATGGGGCACTATTCCCCCCCAGCCAAACCAAGGGGGCACTACTCTTCCCCCGGGAAACCAATGATGGGGCTCTATCCCCCCCCCCCCCCCCCGGCTTTGCACCAGAGGAGCTTCTCCACCAGGTGGTGCTGTTTTTCAAGGTGCTGTTGGCTCACTCTGCTTTGTTCTCCGTAGGGGGAGATGAAGGTGGAGGCTCTCTCCAGAGGCAGGGGCCTATTCCATGTGCTCAAGCTGCAATGGGTCCTGGGCCTGTCCCTATGCAAGAGGAGTCCTTACCAGTCTTTCAGGATAAAGTGCGGAACAGAGTTCACTGCATTGCTGAGGAGGAACAGAGACTTGCTGTCCTAAAAAGATCTCAGGAAAAAGAAATCCCTGCACATTAAGTCTGGAAATAGTAAGAGGGAAGTCTCCAAGCTGAAGTCTCTGGAAGAGGCATTGAAAAAGCAGAAGTTGGTCAACTCTCTGAAGGAGAACAGTGGTGTGTTCATAGAAAAGTGTGAGAATGAGGAGATATTCCAACAGATGAAGGAAAGTCCCTGTGCCAGTACCAGCCAGGTGGATGCCAGAGCAACAGCGACAGTATGGATGGGGGGTAAGGGAGTGGCTTCACATGGTGGCCCCAGTACTACCCATCTCAGGATCTATCATGTCTGAGTCAGTATCTGCCCCCCTCCCTCCTGAGCAGCTTGGGTCACCCCAGGAGTAGGTTGAGGAAAATGGCGGATTGCTGCAGACCATAACAGAAATGGAATCGCCCTTGATCGGCACAGACTTATCAAATGAGGATTACGATAAAGGAGTGCTTGCTGAAAATCTCTCTCAGTGTGTGGAGGACTTTCTGGAGATTGCACCTGCCAACATATACTTGCAATCAGCAGGGAATGGATTAGCTGGCTGCGAGGAGTCCCACATGGACACTAACAGTGCAGAGCAGGAATGTCACATAAACATTGAAACTGCAGAGCAGGAGAGCCGTATGAAAGCTGAAACAGCTGGTGTTTTTTCTAAACAGATGGCTTTACTTGATGACGGGACTGCTGGTATCTGTGGAACTTCTGGGACTATGGCGAGTGGGAATGTTAGGCTGGAGGGGAGGAGGGAGGATCAAATGGTGGGTAATTTACCAAACCAGATTTCAGAGGTTCCTATGCAGCCAGTTAATGTGTCATCTGTCCCAGTTAGGAATAATGCTAAGGCTGTGTCGGGACAAAGTCCTCCCATCAGGAGGGTGGTTGTGAATAAGATCCTAGCCATGGGATTTAAGGCGGATGATATTTATGCTCTTATCAGTCCGTCTGGTTCCTTTGAATATGATTTGTCATTTGTGCGTCCAGAATAGCTGGATCTGTTTTGGGAGTGGTTTGAGCATGTATATGTGGGCCAACCGGACTGGAAGGGTCTTGTCCCCAAAGTTGTCTAACGACAGCCCTTGATAAAAAAAATAAATAAATTTGACTATCCTGGCAAGGAATGACTCTCCCCCGAGAATTTATGGGTCTGGTTTAGGAGGTTTGGTGAAACGTTGTATCCCCTTAAAAAGATTGTGGATGATATAGGAATATGGACGGTTGGGTGGTCAGTGTCAATGAGGTTGAGTGTGTGTGGGAATGTGGTCATGCATTTGCCCTCCTCTGCCTTTATTGGAAGAGATATGGTAGGATTACTGTCTTCTACCCTGGTCAACCTAAGGTGTGCCATAAACGTGGAGTCAAGGGACATTTCTCCTCTAACTGTCCAGAACAGAAGTGCTTTTTGTGTCAGGAAATGGGGCATCTGGCAAGGGACTGTAACATCATTAAATGTAATCTATGTGATAGGGTCGGCCACCCTTATAGCTGGGGCCCTGAGGCTTTGCACAATAAGCCAGAGTTGGGAGGAATTTTTCCATCTGGATAGAGAAAAATCTGAGTTGGAGGAGGTTGTACCAGGGAATCTTAGTGTCTCTGTCCCGTCAGAGACACTAGGAGGCCATCTGTGGTGTCAGTGGCCCCCCTTTCTGTGGTTCCCCAGTTAGTGTCAGAAAGCGTGGTTGTCACGCATGTATGGTGGTGCCAACCCCTCCTCCTCGGCGTGGCAGAAGTGCGGCTGGAGGTCGGCAGACACAGAGGGGTGGAGTGAGGGATGGATTGGATGATGGTGGAAGGGGAATGGAATGAGAGTGGCTGGTGCAGAATGCAAGGTGAATGATGTGGGGATTTTGGAATCGCATCCCAATGGCGATTAAATCTAAAAATGTTTCTTAGCCTGGATTATGTTTAAAGTTGAGGTTCGGGGTCTGTAGTCTTTTTGTGGTCATTAAAATAGGTTTCTATATTATCTTGTCAGGAAACGTTTTTCTTTACTTGCTGAAGTAAGCAAGCTTCTTTTTGTTTAGTTGTTGTTTATTTTTGCGTAAATATGTTTTTATTAATAAGCTGTATGTTTGTATGATTTTTTAATAAACAAAAATTTACACTCAAATGCCTTGTACACATGGTCGGCATTCCGACAACAAAATCCATCTGATTTTTTCCGACTGATTTTGTCCTAAACTGGTATTGCATACACACGGTCGGACAAAGCTGTTGGAAAATCCGATCATTTGGAACGTGATGACGTTCGTTCGTTACGACTGGACTACGTTGAGGCTAGTAGCCAATAGCTTTGGTCTCGTATATTGATCTGCGCATGCGTGGCACTTTGTCTGATCGGAATAAAAAGTCTGATCAGATTTTTTGTCCGAAAATTCGAGATTCTGCTCTCAAATTTTTTCCAGCAGAATTTCCGATGGAAAAAGTCCGACAGAGCCCACACACGATCAGGCAAGGCATAATGTTATTATACATTTATACTATACTATTATTATACATTTATATATAGTGCTGACATAATTCACAGTGCAGTGCTGTACAGAGAACACAGAGCCAACCACACCGATCTCTGCATCAGAAGAGCTAAAACTCCAATATCTCCATCACAGTCACATAATATATTATACATTTGTATTCCACAGTGCTGTACAGTTACACCAATCTGCAACAGAGGAACGTATACTTCAATATACCTACCACAATCACAGTAATATTTTTTTGCAGGCCCATTCTAGAACTCCCCCCCCGCTTTCCAGCATTGCAGACGGGATGATGAGTTCCTTTTTGCAGTGCTAAGGTGTAAATATGAAGTGTATGTAAAACGTAGGGCCCAATTCTAAGAAGGGATTTCCCTCACATTGGAGAGATATCCTCTCACTTCCAGTTACATCTACATGACAGGAAACGAGGAAGATCTCCTCATTGTGGCAAGAAAATAGATGTGACTAGGGTGTCATGCCTTCCCTACTGTACCCCAAAAAATACATTTTGGCTTTATATACATTTCACATGCATACATAAATCAAAGCTAAAAGAGAGAGAGAGAGAGAGAAAATTATACTGATATTAACTAAGGTGGCTAACGAGAGTTTTTTGAAAATAAGTATACAGAAAATAAAACTGCGATTTACAATAAAACACACACAAAGCTAACTAAAACGATAACCAATAAGGGAAGTAAGTGCTTGAGAAAAAAAGGTTTCTAGAAATGCAATCAGTGAATCAATTTTAATTGTACTCACTTGAGAAGGAAGCTGAAATCATCTTCAAAATCAAACGAGCCATTCAGCAACCCTAGAGTCCCGTTCTGCTGTATCTCATTACGATATTTATCCCGAAACTCTTTATGGACGTCATCTATTAACTTGTCCACATAAGTCAGGGTTAAAATCTTCTGGTACCCCACCTGCAGGGACATGAACAATACAAAAGGGTCTAGTTACAAATCAGTGAATGGGACTTCCACCAAAGACTTCCTGATGTAGAATCAATCGCGGTCATTTAAAACATGTGACACAGGAAGATTCTCCTGCAGAGAATGTTTGCTCAATGTCATGTGCACTACTTTAGAAATATGCCCCAATGTATGAAGAAACAACACAACATCGCTGAGATGAATTAAAGGGCAGAACCCATTCAAGACCCTTGAAGAGTTCCTACCGTGGCATGTGTGTACACCTATACTAGGAAGTCTATTTATAAAAATTTGTTGGACGAATGTGACAAGCATATGCCCATCCTTGAAAAACGTTGACCATATTTTGCTTAAAGCGATTCTCCACCCTGAAGTGGAAATTCCGCTCATCTAATCCCTCCCCCCCTCCGGTGCCACAATCGGCACCTTTCAGGGAGGAGGGGGGTGCAGTTACCTGGATAATCCAAGTATCTGCACCCACTTCCGGGACAAGACCCCCGCAGATGCCCCCCCCCGTTGTGTTCTGGGAAACACACAGTTCCCAGGACACAGCGGGGACCAGCAGAGACGCGCAGTGCAACTCGCGCATGCGCAGTAGGGAACCGGGCAGTGAAGCCGCAACGCTTCACTTCCCAATTCACTGATAGAGGATGGCGGCGGGGGCAGCAGAGAGACGAGCAATCGCATATATTATTTTTTGTTGAAGGAGTCTGGAAAGCATTGGACCAGTGATCAGAAGATCGCTGATACCATGCAGGTTTCCTGTACACTGTCCTTGTATCGGCCTACCTGTACATCCCGTATGGGGAAGCCGATACTCCCTGCCAGTTAGACTCAAACTACCACAGTGCCATCGTAGTTTTCAATGAACTAGAAAAAAGCCAAAAGACTCTAAGGATCTCAAGGCATGTAGTTAATTCAGACACACAGAGCTGAATGATGTGGCTGTGTGGGTTTAGCCCCGCTTTCAAATAGTGTCAGATAGTACTTCTTCCCATACTTCACAGGGCGGGGGGTGGGATGGCAGCTGCAGCACTGGGAACATGTTCCATGTTCTCAAAGGTGAAATTATCCTTTAAAGCTGTCTGATCCCCCCCCCCCCCCCCCCTCCCTGTGACAGCAGTATGAAGCCACTTCATTCATTCACACAGCTGTGGGTGTGTGAATGAACTACAAGCCCCAACATCCTTGCTATCACAACAGGCGAGCCACATTCTCTTTTTGGAGAGATCTGGGGACTATTAGACCTCAGATCTCTCCTCTGGCCTCCAAAGCAGAGATCGGTTTAAGTTGCTTTAACAAGCCATGAACAGCTTGTTTACATGAGAATGAAACCAGAAGTAAAGAATCCTCAACAACATCAGTTCTTCTCACCGTGTCTTAGAAAGCAGATGCACCTGTTTTCTCACATTCGGCTACCCGCTGGAGTGCGACGCTGACATATGCCTTCCAACACTGTTGTAAGACCACTTTGCCACAGGGTCGCTCACCGCGTTTCGGGCACGGCCTCACTTCGTTAAGTATAATTATTATCTAACTCTATGTCCACTTGGATGTTGGGGCTTGAACCTGGACTCAGGGGTGTGGCGACAAAATTCTGCGCAAGCGCAGGTCACCAGTGTTAGAACGCATACGAAACACCTCCAGTGGCACCCTTACCGGGCTGCCCAATCAGAAAGAAGAGCCCAGTAACAGGGGTGCTGAACCCCCTTCTGCTGCCCGTAAAAGTGATCCAATGGCTCTGAGCTACTCAGATCACTTTTACATTGTAGGAAATTGACCACTGAAAAAAACCTACACCGGGCTCATAAGTATAGCCTCAAACATGATCCCGGTATAACCGCTTCTACCACAGGCCGTCTGCAGTAGAACTGCTCTCTCCTTGTATTCACAGAAGCAGCGGCGGGAGCCAATGGCTTCTGCTGAGGTCAATAAAATCCTATGAGACAGGAGTGGTGGGTCTTTTAAAGCCCACAGCCTGGCTCAGGAGCATGCCTGCATGAGTGCCCCCATAGCGCACAGCTTGATATGCAGGCAACCGGAGAAGAGGAGCAGACAGCGACAGCAGAACACCCAAGAAGAGGGCCACTCTGTGCAACACCCTTGCACAGAGCAGGTAAGTATAACATTTTTATTATTTTAATTGAAAAAAAAAAAAAAAAGAGTCTTTGCAACTGTTTTAATCTCCCTACACTCTATCCAAAATAAGAAAAAAAGGTTTTGCCTTTTAGTTATATTTAAATACAGCGATTTCCTTCATCAACTCTATCTAGTGGCCATAACATGGTATTTTTTCTGAAATACCGCAATCAGAAGACATCAACACATTGCGGCTACTAGATGGAACTGTACAGTCAAAATTTGTCCAGTATGAGCAAACGCTTGTCGCATGTTTCCAATTAATTCTTTTGATAAATATCCTCTTTGTAGCAAGGTATGGTGGCACAGGAGTATACTCAAAATACAAAGCTCAGTGTAGCCATCCATCTCTTCACTAGAATTTGGTCCATAACACCAGAAAACAATCCTATATTTCAGGTAAGTTGGGCTTTGAGCATATGGACAAAGAGGCAGTGATTGTATACTCGGCACCAGGAATGAGGCTCACACATTCAGCAACATTGTTTTGCCTCTTATTCAAATGCCATTTTGATATCCAAAAGACTAGAAAACAAGTAGTCTTTAAAAAACGTCTCAGCTTTTGGCTCTTGCATTATAGGAGAGCTCCTCTGATCCAACAGACAATACGGAACTCCATCCCCTTCCAGCTGTGATGTCACATGGACATCATGATGAGGATCTTACCACAAACACCAGCTCAAACTGATTGTCCAACTTGTACTTGAGGGTGAGGGAGTCATGGGTGAAGGAAGTGTTCCCGCCTCGCTCCTGAAATACAAAGAATGACAGAGGTGAGTGTGTGATGTCACACCCCGAGGAGGCGTCTGCCCGCAGGAAATGTCACTCCAGTCCAGGTACATCCCATCCACAGAGCTTTCCTCACTCAACATATGGGGGGGGGCATCTAACCTTACACAAACTCCTTACTTAACTGTGAGGGCACCCTTCTCTCCTTCCCCCCAGTGCTGGCACGACTCCCCCCTTTCCCTCAGCAGTGGCATGACTCCCCTCTCCCCCATCTGGTGGCACAGCTCTGCCTTCCCCCAAAGTAGTGGCACAGCTCCCCCATCTGGTGGTACAGATCTCCCCTCCCCCATCTGGTGGCACAGCTCTCTCTTCCCCCATCTGGAGGCACAGCTCTCCCCTCCTCCCATTCCCCTAGTGGTGGCACAGCTCTCCTCTCCCCCCCACCTCTCAGTGGGGGTGGCACAACTCTCTATCCCAAACCCCCCCCCCCCAGTTGTGGCACAGCTCCCCCCCCATTCCCCCATTGGTGGCACAGCTTTCTCCACCATCTGGTGGCACAGCTCTCCCCTCCCCCCTTAGTGGGAGGGCGGATGTTCCTTCCACTCCCACCATCTACAAATCCTTCATACATCTCACTTTACACAAGCTCCTTACTTAACTATGGGGGCGCTCTTCTTCCCCCCCCCCCCCGCCCCCCAGTACTGGCACAGCTCTTCCCTTCCCCTCATTGGTGGCACATCTCCCCTCCATCTGGTGGAACAGCTCTACCCTCCCCCATAGAATAGGCACATCTCTCTCTTCCCCCATCTGGTGGCACAGCTCTCCCCATTTCCCTTGTGATGGCACAGCTCTCCCCTCCCACCCCAGCAGTGGCACAGCTCTCCTCTACCCCTCAGTGGTGGTGGCACAGCTCTCCTCCTCCTTACTCGGTGGTGGCACAGCTCTCCCCTCCCCATCTGGTGACATAGCTCTCCCCCCCTCATAATGGTGCACAGCTCTGCCCTCCCCCCTCATAGTGGTGTCACAGCTCTCCCCCCATTCCCCTAGATGTGGCACAGCTCTTCTCTCCCCTCCCCCATCTGGTGGCACAGTTCTCTCCCCTCCCCCATCTGGTGGCACAACTCTCTCCCCTCCCCCGGTGGTGGGCAGTCACCTGTAGGATGACAGAGCGGATGAGAGCATTGACAGGCCCGGTGAAGGATCCTTTCACCCCCTGGAAGCACCAGAGCACGATGCCGCCTTTACTGAAGATAGTGAAGAAGTCCAACATGTTGTCCCCACAGAAGACACCGACACCGGCCGAGACACGTCAGAGAAACACTGGAAACCGTCACTTCCGCCTGTGCCAGAGAGAGGAGGGGGGAGAACACAATTACTTCCGGCCCGGCCATCTTGGTACACCTTTCCCTGAGCTAGTCAGCCTTGCTCCGCCTCCTCTCGAAGAACTGTCTCCGCTTCCTCAGCCACTTTTCGTGAGACCACTTCATAATGAGCTGACCTTCCATGGTCTTCAACACAATGGCTACCCCTGCAGAACATTAGAGACACTTCTATCAGCATGGGCGGGCACATGCCATGTGAATGTCCTCTAGTCTCTTGTAGAATGCTCAGGCAAATGAGCGGAGAGAATTATGAGTGTGTATAGAAGAGCCTGGACCCTGTGCAAGAAGAGCCCTTACCATGGGGTACCTGTATGGACACAAAGGGGGCTGAGGACCTCTTCTGCTTTGCTGAGGGACCCCCCTAAATGTGAGTAACACAGATCATCATCATTATTATATCAGAATGTTGCTGATCATACTATCGGTATTATTATTATTAACCCTTTCATTACAAAGATAAAACAAATCCTAACAACTTTGACTTCTATTAGTAAACTTGTCATCACAACTACTTAGTGTGTCCAGGTGACTCAGTCCTTGTTTTTTTTCAAGACAAATAGGTCTTTGGTGAGAAAAAGGCAAAATGGTGCTACATGGGGATGAATATCTTCTTATTTTATTTGATTATCAAAGGATAATCGGCACAAAATAGTAAAAGTAATTTACTTTACTTCATTTCTTGCCGTGACGGTGACCTTCCACCAAACAACATCCCAAAATAAATTCTCCTGACGATTGCAGCGATACCACCTGTGTGTGTGTGTGTGTGTTATTTGTGCTTTCTACTTCTAGTACAGCCCAGAGACCAATGGAGCGCATTACGCTTTTGTTATGCTACGTAAAACACACTGATAAAAAAAAAAAAAAGCAACAACAGATTTTTTCCTTAATTCCACTCTGACCATGACCTCTGACCCTAACCTTGACTCTGACAACGAACTGGGTTAAACCTGATCTCGCGATTTTTTTAATTTATTTATTTTTACACAATTTTTTTTTTTTTTTTTTTTACAATCTTCTCCAACACAATAAAAAAAAATTCTCCATTCAAGAGTAAGATTATAGGGGTGTGCTGTATAGTGACCGATCACTGGGATAGCCAATCACAGGATGCTGTGATCGAGAGCCAGTCCTTCCAGCTCCTGATCCTTAGTAGGAGACCCGAATCTGTGGATCTGTCGTGACAGCTTGGTTTCTGTGCTGTTAGCACACTGTGAGATGCTCTTTCAGCACAAACATTGGATCAGGTACGCACATATGTGGCCCTAAGGAAGAAGACCCACTTCTGTGAGACCACATGTGCGCATACCCTCTGTGAGAAGGGGTTATATATTTTTTATTATTATTATTATTATATTATGTTATATTAGGTTTCTACTGTTCAGTGTGATGGTAGAAACTATCTTATTAATAATAATAACAACAACATGATCAGTGCTAACACCACACTGAGCATCAGTAATATTGTATATGATAATATAAGTTATTATACATCAGGTGGTAGTAGCACTGATGATGATAATAATAAAATTAACAACAACAACACGATCAGTGTTAGCACCACACTGAGCAGCAATGTAACATAAAGTATAAAAATAATGATTATTATTATATTAAGATCAGTGCTACCACCACAGTGGACAGCAGTAACCTGATGTATAATAATATATAAACTTAAAGCGGGGTTCCACCCTAAAGTGGAACTTCCGCTGATCGGAACCCTCCCCTCCGGTGTCACAATTGGCACCTTTCAGGGGGGTGGAGATACCTGTCAAAGACAGGTATTTACACCCACTTCCGGGCATAGACTCCCATGGGAGTCTACGCCATTTCCTGTCCTGCCGCGCTGTCTGCTGGGACACACACGGGTCTCGGAGACAGCGCGGACAATTCCTATTGCGCTGCGCGACTCGCGCATGCGCAGTAGGGAACCGGGAAGTGAAGCCGATTCGCTTCACTTCCTGATTCCCTCACCTAGAATGGTGGCGGCAGCAGCCGAGAGCTGAGCGATCGATCGGCCTCGGCTGCCGGCATCGCTGTAACCCGGGACAGGTGAGTGTCCATTTATTAAAAGTCAGCAGCTGTAGTATTTATAGCTGCTGGCTTTTAATATTTTTTTTGTAGGTGGAATCCCTCTTTAAATTATCATACACCATATTACTGCTGTTCAGTGTGGTGGTAGCACTGATCATATTATTATGATGATGATGATCAGTGCTACCACCACACTGAACAGCAGTAATATGGTATATGATAATTTAAGTTTATATATTATTATACATCAGGTTACTGCTGTCCACTGTGGTGGTAGCACTGATCTTAATATAATAATCATCATTATTATTATGTTATACTTTATGTTAAATTGCTGCTCAGTGTGGTGCTAACACTGATCGCGTTGTTGTTGTTAATTTTATTATTATTATCAGTGCTACCACCACCTGATGTATAATAACTTATATTGTCATATACGATATTACTGCTGCTCAGTGTGGTGCTAGCACTGATCTTGTTGTTGTTGTTGTTGTTATTATTTACATTATCGGTACGAACACCACACTGAGCAGCAGTAATATCATATATGATAATATAAGTTAGTATACATCAGGTGGTGGTAGCACTGATCATAATTATAATAATAATATGATGATGATCAGTGCTACCACCACACTAAACAGCAGTAATATGGTATATGAGAAAATAGGTTGTTATATTATTATTATACATCAGGTTACTGCTGTTCAGTGTGGTGGTACCACTGATCATATTATTGATGTTATCGTTATATCTGCCTGTTTTATTATTGTTTGCTTATGTGCACCAACATGCAGAGCTGTACAAAGTGAGATCATAAATGTGAGGCTATGACCCTGATATTTATCAGCTTTTGCATATGTTTGTTGTATCTGCATAGCATTGGGGAGCTTTATCTTCACTTCCTGTCCCAGAGGCAAAACCCCCGCTAGTAGTGAAAACTGCCCACATTCCATGTTACCGCTTATGTTCGATTTTGGTGATTAGGGGTTCTATGCCCTTTAATGTACGGTACTTTGACTTTTTGCAAACTCATTGGATTTTTTATAACGCACAAGGTCTAAGCTAAGGTAAAAAGTCCACCTGGCAAATGTACAATCTCCCGTGCCTTAATAATCCAAAAAACTGCATAAAAATAGATTCAGATGCTATGTCAGGATTTAATGATTACCATTTTGTGTCACATGGAAAAGCAAAGTTCGAATTTGTTCAATTTAGTTAATTAGTCAATAAGATATAAAGTCTAATGTCTTATTAAATCTACAGCTTTCATTAAAAATATCCCAATGGTGATCCTGCCACAAAGTCTTTGTTCAGGCACTTCCTTTTATAGAGTGGCAACATTCTGTCCCTGTCTTTTAAGTGGGCTTTTGATGGAGATCACAAGTGACCATTTCAGCACACATTACACAAGCATAGTCCACTTTTGTAACCATCAGAAAATCCACCCTGAAAAATACCATGCAACCATCGCTGGAGTGCATGTAGACAGGTAATGACTGCAAAGGGACTGCAGGAGATCAGCAGCACTGAGCAAAGTGTTTCACATAATGAAAAGACCAAAGTTAATGATGCACAGTACACAAGACAAAGTGAATGCCATTGCAAATCTTTACATATACTTTAATAGCTCATTGATTGATCTCACGTATTGCCTGGAAATTCTCTGTAATCTGAAGGCAACACTTTTTTTTTCTTTTCATTTTGGAAAGAGTATGGGAGGGTTATAACCACTGTCAAGTTTTTTTTTTTTTATTTTTTTTTTTTTTTTTTTGCCATCCCCATACTATTGGGGAGATTTCCTTCCACTTCCTGTCTCACAGCCAAAACAGTAAGCCCCTGTACACACGGTCGGAGATTCTGCCAACCAAATCCGTTGGATTTAGTCCGACTGATTGTGTCCGAAACTGTTGCATACACACGGTCGGACTAAGTTGTCGAAAAATCCGATCCTTCAGAACGCGATGACGTAATTTTGTTACGATGGGACTACATTCAGGCTAGTAGCCAATAGCTTTGATGTAGGAATTTGATCTGAGCATGCGTGGCACTTGGTCCGATCAAAATTCGCTACACATGATCGGAGTATGTCCGATCGAACCAGTTGGTCGGGAAATGCCACAGAGACCACTTTTATCTTGTAGCCGACCGAACACGGTGATACTGGGGTTATGGCAGTTAGCTGCTGCCATAACAACGATATCCATCCCCAAAGTAGGGACGTACATCGGCGGTCGGCAAGTGGTTAAGTAGACCTGAACTCAAAAAGCAAAGATCTGTTATTTTCTAGGTAACATCTAGAAATTTTAATTGTGTCAAACGAGTACTCTAAAAAATCTGTAAAAGAGAAAAAAGAAGCAAACTGTGCTACGGGATAGAAAAGTCTAAAACAGCCCAAAAAGGCCCTTCGGAAGCTGCAACTCTAATGTACACCAAATATACAAAAAAGAAAAAGTGAAAAAATGTAAGTTGCGCTAACCTATAGATAATGAAACGTATGAGCGTGGGTGATCAAAAAACAACCTAGTGCTGAATACAGCTCAATATCACCAATCGTCAGATCAGAAAATGATCGAAAACTACGATTAGTGTCACAACACTAATCGTGGTTTTCGAACATTTTCTAATCTGACGATTGGTGATATTGAGCTGTATTCAGCACTAGGTTGTTTTTTGATTTTATGTGTTTCATACGCACACTCGTATGTTTCATTATCTATAGGTTAGCACAACTCACATTTTTTTCACACTAAAAAAATCAACCTTTTTGCTTGAATTACTCCTGAGAAATAATGGAACACTTCCAGTGTCTCAAGCCTCATTTGCAGTTGTGGGATCATCTAGGGCAGCGGGTCTCAACCTCAGTCCTCTAGTACCCCCAAATGGCCATTGAGATGAGAACCACTGATCTAGGGCACGGTTAGTCTCACCAGATTTGGAGTGAGGTTTGTTGATGTATCTACTGTACTAACCACTGTTCTCCTTTCTGTAGAGGAAGCTGTACATAAGTACCGGCACTGTAAGGATCCCCCTGTGTCTGCTTTATTTATGTATTTATTTACTTCCTCCACCTCTCCTGCTGCTTTAAAATTCCATAGGTTATGATCACATCACCAATTGGGGAAGGGAGGAGGAATGGGTAGATCTGACGTGAGTAAGCAAAGCCGTGAATCTTGACCAAGATGCCTGCCATGTCACTCATGGAAGCTTGGAAAGGCAGTAATCACGTGGCTAGTTATTTACCCTTTGCCTGATTATTATTATTAATATTATTATTATTTTTTACACACGCAGCTACCATAGTACAGGAACTGTTTAAAGGAGTTGTAAACCCTCCTTTGTTATTTAAAAAAAAAAATGATTTACTTACCTCCTCTGTGCAGTTCATTTTGCACAGAGTGGCCCTGATCCTTGACTTCTGGGGTCCCCCCGGCGGTACTGGTAGCTCCTTCCCCACAGCGCATGTCCACATTGGAGAAACACTCTCCTAAGGTGGACACCCATGCGGGCACCCTCCCGAGTCTTGCTTCTATGTACATTCACACAGAATGGAGGACTCAGGCCCCACCCCCCGGTATCTGCGTCATTGAATTTGATTGACAGCAGGGGGAGACAATGGTTGCGCTGCTATCAATCTATCCATTCAAGAGCCGAGACAGCGGGCAGAGAAGAAGACAGTTTCTCAACTGAGGGACCGAACGGGCTCAGGTGAGTAAAACAGGGGGCTGGTCACTGTCAGGTTTTTTTTACCTTAATGCATTAAGGGGAAAAAACACGAGGGTTTACAACCCCTTTAATGTTATTATATCCCCTTTATGTCCCCACATTGTGCAGGATAAGATATTTACATTGTGAGAATCAATAATAATAATAAAATTGATGTCATTCATGAAATATTTTCAGTACATCAAATCGCTGACTTTTATTTTGCTTCCTTCTTATATCCAGCCCTGACGAAGGAACTTGACAAATTCCAGGAAAAGCTTATAGAAAGTTTGCCCAACAGCAAATGGAGCCCTTTAAGGTCAACAAGACATCTTCCCCCGGAACATTCAGACCTAGTCATCGTTGGGGGAGGAGTCATGGCCTGGTCAATTGCCGTCTGGCTAAGGCTGATTCAGGAACAAAGGAGCACCTACAGCATCGTGGTGGTAGAGCGGGACCCTGAGGTACAACAAAACATCTTTTTTTTTCCCTATGTTTAAATAAATATAAAAAAATACACACACACACACACACACACACACACACACACACACACACACACACACACACACACACACACACACACACACACACTGTCTGTGTGTATGTATATTGGGGCAAATGTAATTCCCCTGTTGGGTTTTTACTGTTACCTTCGATAAAGAGATTTCCCTTTAGTAGAGTAGGATAAGCAGATTTTTATTTTTCAATGAATCTAAAATGAAAGTACCACCTCATGATATTAAAATCCAGATACAGGTTTATTCCAAAGGCAGATCGTTTATAAAGCCAATCTGTTTCAGGACTGCAACTCTGCCCTTTTCAATGGGGCTTAAAACAATGAAACTATGTATATGTTAGCCTTTTGAGTCTGTATACATTATTTCAGTGTGTCATTTTTAAACCATAGTGGTCTTATGCCCCATACACATGGTTGGAAATTCAGACAGAAAAAGTCAGATCGGATTACGTTGTCGGAAAATCCGATCGTGTGTCGGCTCTATCGGATTTTTTCTGTCGGATTTTCCTGACGGAAAAAGTTTGAGAGCTGGATCTAAAATTTTCCGACAACAAAATCCGATCGGACTTTTTCCGATTGTGTTTAGAGAATTCCGACGCACAAAGTGCAACGCATGCTCAGAAAAATTTTGGAGACGAAAAAAAACTATTGGCTACTGGCCTCTACCTAGTCTTGCTGTATGTTTTTACGTCACCTCGTTCCGAACAATCGGATTTTACGAACAACTTTGTGCGACCGTGTGTATGCAAGACAAGTTTCGGCCAAAATCCGTCAGGAAAAAATCCGTATTTTGTGGTTGGAATGTCCGACCGTGTGTATGGGGAATAAGACCTCTTGCCCCTTGTTTTAGTTAGGGACAGGTGCAACTTCCAGCCCTGCTGCATGCAGACTGTCAAAGTCTATCACATTATATATGCTCATTTCAGAAGATTTTTGAGGCAATTCAAACATTCGTATATACTTTATTTATTTTTTTATTATTATTATTTTATCGCTTAAAAGAAAAATATGTAAAAAAAAATGTAAACTGTTTTTCAAAGTTCAAAGATTTTTCATCTCATACAACATAAGTTCGTTTATATGATTACACATTCAAGATGCATTAAAGTGGTATTCCCCAGCTACTTACTGTTCAGCACCACCATCATTGTAAGCTGTGGATGGTTTCCAGTAGGTGGGGACAACCAAAGCATTTTGAAATGTAAACATTTCTTCTTCAGGGATTTTTTACCACTTCTGCAACATAAAGTGATTTAATTTTTAGAATAGTACTTCCTATGCTCATATAATGGGTAAGTTTTGCTGCATTCAATTAATTCATTAAACGCATTACATTATATCTTTGGTTAGAGTATTCTCATAGCCCAAAACAGCTTCCATGTTTTTGTTGTTGTTTGTGCTATACAGAGACTGCTCAAATATATGCAAAGGTTTTTTGACACCAGAACTTAAAAAAAAAAAAAAAAGGAAAAGATATCAAAAGAGGTTGTCGTGGAAGGTTTGAGATATCCCTATTTTGTAATATATGATGATTATGAGTCATCTATTGCCATTTGATGGCTCATATGTTGTCAAAAGAGCCAGGCAAAAGAAAGGCAGTCAATACTTACAAGTAAAAAGATGCTGCCGTATACCCTACACCAGTGATTCTCAACCAGGGTTCCTCCAGAGGTTACTAGGGGTTCCTTCAGCATTGGGCAATTTCTGCCTCTCAAATAAGTTCCCACTCACGCCATTGATCTTTTTAGCTATCTGTAAGGAGGTAATTCTTCACAATGACCACAAGTGTAAGGACCTTTCTTTCCACTGACCATCACATTAATGTATCATGAGTTGTAGATTTATAATTTTTAGCAGGGGTTCCCCGAGACCAGAGAACTATTTCAAGGGTTCCTCTGTGTTGAAAAGGTTGAGAAAAGCTGCCCTACACCATGCTTGCCGCAAAAGGGGGATTCACAGTGTCCTCTGTGATTCTTGGGCTCCACAAAGTACTTATCCATATTAAACTAGTGCCTATTTGATTTTGATATTCTTCTTTGTGTAATTATAATTTAACATATTTCATTATACTGGTACGAGTATTCTCTTCTTTTTGGTCCAGAGATCCCATAGATTTGTGTGAATTTCGTGACTGTACCCGGCACAGGAAGGCCCCTACAACATTGTTTGGGGCCTCACAAACTCTCAAGTGCGTACTGAGAATAATGGAATCATTTCCAGATTCTTAGGCACTAGAGAAACCTCCTGTATTAGCAGCACTGGTCTCCAATATGGCCACCACTGGTCTCCGTATGTTGTCATCACGGAGACTGGATATGATGCGGCAATGCGGCATGCATAGTAGATTGAGACGACGGGGACTGTGTCTGATGCCATTTTCTTTTCCATATAATTTGATATGGATAGGTACTTGTTGGAGCTGCCTAAATATAAGACAAGAGACAGCCCAGGAACCACAGAGGGGCACAGATTATCCCCCTTATGTGGCAGGCATGGATGGTGCAGTGTATACGGCAGAATCTTTTTATTTGTATGTATTGACAGCCTTTCTTTTGTGTGGCTTGTTTGACAACAAATATGAGCCATCAAATTGCAATAGATGACTCATAATCATCATATATTACAAAATAGGGATATCTCAAACCATCCATGGCAACCTATTTTCATAGCTTTTCCTTTTTTTTTTTTTTTTTTTTTTTTTTATCTTTTTCAAGCTCTGGTGTCAAAAACCTTTTGGATATATTTCAGCCGTTTCTGTATAGCACGAATAGTGATTTACAACAAAGATATGGGAGCCGTTTTGGTCTATGAGAATACACTAACCAAAGATTAGTGTTTATTGAATTGATGGAATGTACTCGTTATATGAGCATACAAAGTACTATTCTGAAAATGAAAATTTAAGTTTATTTTGCAGAAGTGGTAAAAATCCCTGAAAAAGATATACATGTTTACATTTCGAAACGCCTTGGATGTCCCCCCCTACTGGAAACCATCCGCAGCTTACAATGATGGTGGAGCTGAACAGCATGTAGCTGGGGAATACCACTTTGATGCATCTTGGATGCGTAATCGTATAATGGACACCTATGTTGTATCAGATAAAAAATCTTTGAGCTTTAAAAAACTGTTTACTGTTTTTTACATATTGTTTTCTTTTAAGCGATTAAAATACAAGATTTAAAACTAAAAAAAATATACATGAATGTTTGAGTTGCCTCAAAAATCCAGTGAAATGAGGATATATAATGTGAAAGACTAAAAAGGGATGATGGCAATTACAGCCATATGAGTTTATTTCTACAACTGTCAGTCTATAGCAGGTTGTGGCTTGATGGGGCTGAACAGCCATAGACTTTGACAGGCTGCCTACAGTGAGGCTGGATGGTGGATCTGTCCCTCCCAAGGTGCACTAAAAACACTGGGAGGGAAGCACTGCTCCTAGACAGCCCCGTTTGCTGTCATTGGAATGAAACGTGTAGGGATGAAGCTTTTGGCAAATTATGTAATCACACACAGCCGCTGTTTGAGTACTATGTGTTTGGCTCATTGCTACTGGATCAGAGTTTTTTGAGAGTACGTCTTTTAATAAAGTGGCTTTTTGATCTGGATAATGCACTATAGCATGCTTTTTTTTTTTTCTCTTCCCCCCCCCCCTTCTCTTCTATACCTTGCGGTTACACATTGATATTGGATCAAGTGGAGCAGCGACCAGCCACCATACTGGGAAGGTGGCCATATACAGAACTTACTATTTCTGATGCCCTTGGGGATTGATTACTTGTCTGGTTTAAGCACATATGACCTCAGTTTACGATTAGACCTATTATATATCTGGTGTTTTTATTTTATTTCTGCACCAGCACTAATATGAATTTTATGTACTGGTGTTTATTTCACATTACATTGGAAGTATATGAATTTGTCGTTTTATGAGTTCTGATCTGCATTTTTTGCACTTAGCTGTTTGCACTTTAGATAGCTAAGAGTTTCTTGGCATTTTTTGCAGATCATTTTTCACTTTCGTTAAACGGGTTAATATTTAAATGGACAGCACAACAAATTTTGGTATATATTCTGTTGGGGTTTTATTGTATTTAAAACTGTTTAGTGTGCAACTATTCCTGGGTTTACGTTTAAACCCAAACTAAGCGCAGAGGTTTACACAAATAGAACAATAAAAACATGACAGTTCTTATCTAAACCTGGATACACACTATACAACTTTTGTTGTTTGATTTCCTTTAGATTTACCAGAACCATGTAGTGCAAGGGCCTGCCTGATTGCATACAAATTGAAACTCTTATGCCGCGTACATACGACCGGACTTTCCGGCAGAAAAGGTCAGACTGAATCATTTCATCAGATATTTTCCGATCCTGTGAGGGCTTCATAGGACTTTATTTCTTTTTTCAACAATTCTGGAGGACCTAGAAATAGAACATGTTTTAAATCTTTCCAACGGAATCAATTCCTATCGGGAAAACCTTTTCGTCTGTATGCTATTCTGACAGACCAAAAACAATGCAAGGGCAGCTATTGGCTACTGGCTATTGAACTTCCTTTTCTAGTCCCATCGTAACATCATCGCGTTCTAAATGAACGGACTTTGGTGTGATCGTGTGTAGGCAAGTCCGTTTCAGTGGAACTCCGTCGGAAAGACCGTCAGAGTTTATTGTGACGGAAAGTCCGGTCGTGTGTATGCGGCATTTAGGTTTGGCCTCGTATTATATGGTTTTTTATGCATTTTTTTTCCCCAATCGTCTTTCAGGACAGCCACCTTTGAGAGACACTGGCTCCTCCCCTCTTAGGAAACACCGCCTTCATTTTCATGATTTAAGCCTCCTCCTCCCTTCGTTCCTCAGTTATGGTGTTTCCTCCGGTGGGGAGACATCGCTAAGGAACCTTAGCTGAATTCGGTTGGTGAGACTGAAGCTATCCGAGCGGAGCCCCGGCCCCACTCGGTTACCCGACCATCTATCGGTCGGCCCTTGACAGTCGGATCAGCGGGGAGCTGAAGCGTTCGTACTGTCTATACACCCTAAACTTCGCTTGGGGAAAGCAGGAAGTTTTACAGGGTCGTCCTTTCGTTCACCCGCGGGTGTTTTAACGGAACAGGCAGTCCGGTCGGCTGGGGAAGCTGAACTTTTTGACTGACCTTTTTCTCTATACGCACTCCAATCTTCGCTTGGGGAAAGCAGGAAGTTTTTGGGGAGGTTCATCCCTGCGTTTCGCCCAGTGGGGCGCTGCAACGAGGACGTCCAAGGCCCCCCTGTGTATCCAGTCGGCTGGGAGCCAGAGGCCGGACCGGTTGGCGGGCGACGTCAATTCCGTTGGATCCGCGTCTTCCGGTTCCGGACGCGGCACGTGGAGGGGAACCTAGCGTTCGGCTGGTGCAGCCTCTCTTTCTACAGTTGCACAGGTAGCTGTCGGAGGCACGTTCGTACCACTCTTCCTCAACAGGAGAATGTCCAAAGCAGTGGCTTCAGGAGCTCCAGGAGTAACGGCACCAGCCACTCAAAGGTAAAAGCCCTGGCGAGGGGTTCCCTTACCTTACAACCAGTAGCTCCACTGGTGTTTTTTCCCCCTAGGTGGTCGGGGGGAAGGGCAGTGCGTCTGGGATCCAGATGGAGATTGATCCTAGGGGAGGGCACTCCCGGTGGTCCTCTTAAGTAGTGCTGGTGTTTCTTTTTTTAGGATTTTATGCTGGTCTTTTATCTCTAGGTCTCTGAAGGACATGAGCAAGTCTCCCCTTGGTTCTAGGAGGGAGCGTCCTTCATATAGAGCCTCTTTGGGGGAATCCCTGGTTCAAAGGCACTTGGTAAAGAGTGTATTGAAGCACCGGATAGCTCAGTCAGACCTTTAACCTAAGGTTCCAGTGGCCTCAGAGGGTTCAGGTCCCTGTTTGAGCGCCATCAGGAAACAGGCAGCAGAACACGGTGCATATCTGGCGGCCTCTGTGAAGGTTCCAGTGGCCTCAGCTCCAGAGCACTCTTTCACCAGCACAGCAGAGTGTTCCACCTAACCCGATGGATGTTCCTCCTGCAGGTTAAGGGAGAGTCTAGAGGGTTCCAGAGGGGAAGTTGAGGAAGAAGTTGACAGTGCCGTCTCAGACTCCCAAGGGAATCTGATAAAGGTGAGGGCTTGGGTGGGGAACCCAAAAGAACCCCTCGATATAAACTTCCCCCTGGATGAAGTGGATAAGCTCTTGAGAGCTATTCATACCACTTTAGGAAGAAGGCATTGTCACCCCACGATCAGATGTACTAGGACCTGGGGGAAGCGGGTGTTCCCGGTTCATGATGTCTTGATCGATGCCATCAGGAATGGCGGGGTCCCGAAGGAAAACCTTTCTTTTCTGGTGCATTAAAGCAAAGGTTTTTTCTTGGGCGGAAGAGGAAGCTCTTGTCTGGAATAGAATCTCCAAGATTAGAGACTACCTTTCTTCAGATGTCCAGGCATACTGACCTGTCCTCGGGGACATGGGAATACTTTCAGACCCTATGTTTGAAATGATGGACTCACTTCTGAAGGATGCATGGGCTTTTTCTCTTAAGAAAATATCTAAGCCTGCCATAGCGGCCACAGTGGGGGCTCATAATATGAAGTGTCAGCTTAGCCAGATTAATGCATGAAGCAATGACGGCAGAGGAGACTTTCTATCCTCCTTTCCCATGCTGCTTAAGGAGTTGGCATACGCTGCTTCGATTCAATCCAGGCGAATGTATGCAAGATCTTCGGCTCTGACCAACTCAGCCTGGAGGGCCTTAAGGCTGAAGACATGGCAGGGGGTCAAGGCGTCCAAGGCAAAAGCTCTGTGTAATCCTTTTTTACAGGAAACCTGCTGTTTTTTGCCAGGTCTTGAAGCAGTGCGAGATCGCACGGCTGATAAGTAAAAGGGATGAGGATCATCAGAAGGGGTTACAGTTTGGAGTTTTCAGAACTCCCCCCTGTTTGAGACTCCTTGTCACTGAGCTGCCAAAATGTGCCCTTCTTTCCTCTTCAGGAGTTAGAGGAACAGGAAGTGGTAATACAGGTCCCAGCAGGATATATAGGAAGGGCTCCTATTCTCACATTTTTGTGGTTCACAAGCCTTTGGAAAAAAGTTCAGGCTCATCCTGAACCTGAAGCGTCTGTGTGTCTTAGTCACCTACAGATGGCTTTCGTTGGTTTTGGTCACTGGGTGAGGGCACCTCTTCCACCAAAACTGTTTCAGGGCATGGATAGTAAGAATGCATACCTGCATATTCCCATTGCAGAGAACCACCAGCATTTCCTTAGGCTGGCAGTGATAACTTCTGTAGGGGTGCTACACCTTCAGTTCAAAGCACTTCCCTTTTGGGCTATCCCTTTCCTCCTCCTATCTTCACCAAAGTGATGGTAGAAGTTCTGGCATTCCTGCGTCTCAGGGGAGTCTCGGTGATCGTGTGTCTTGACGATCTTCTCCGGTTTGTACCTTCTCTGGCGCAGTCGATTTGGGATCCACAGGTAACAAAAGACCTGTTAGTGAGCCTGGGTTGGCCTCTGAACCTAGAGAAACCCAACTTAAATTCCTTACCAGGGGGTCACCTTCCTGGGGTAGGTGCTGGGCTCAACAGAACAAAAGGTCTTCCCTCCTTGGAGAAGATCCAGAAGATAGACAGAGCACTGTTGTTTCTCCAGGGCAACCGTCAAAAACTCAGTTAGGCAGGTTGAG